>NC_090064.1:15902902-16041069 GCF_038355195.1 Osmerus mordax
CTTCACTCCCTCCTCTCTCCTCCTCCTCCTTCTCTCCTCCATCCTCTCCCGGCTCCCTCTCCGTCTCCTCCTTCCTCTTCCCTCTCTCCTCTCCTCCTCCTCCTCACCTCCCCTCCTTCTCTCCTCCTCCTCTCTCTCCTCCTCCTCCTCTCTCTACCTCCTCTCCTCATCCTCCTCCTTCATCTGCCCTCTCCTCCTCCTCTCTCCTCCCTCCTCTCTCCTCACTCCTCCTCTCTCTCCTCTCCTCCTCCTCTCTCTCTCCCTTTTTCTCCTCCTTCTATCCTCCTCCTCCTCTCTCTCCTCCTCCTCCTCCTCTCCCTCCTCTCTCTCCTCCTCCTCTCTCTCCCTACCTCTCTTGTTCACTTCTCCTTTGTCCCTCTTCCTCTTGAAGAAGGATCTGTTCGTTCGCTGTCCCTTCGATAACAGACCTTGAAAGAAAAGACAGAGAGAGAGAGAGAGAGACAGAGAGAGAGAGAGAGAGAGAGAGAGAGAGACCGGGCTCTCCTGCTGATGTTCTAGTCACTGGGCCTCGTGGTGTTGGCAGTAGTGTTGGCAGTCCATCCAATGCTTTAGATGTCAGCCAGAGAAATCTGGTCATCTTCCAGTTTCTCCCTCCCTCCATCTCTTCCCCTCAGCCAGCGTTTGCTTTCAAAAGCCGGGAATAAGCTTGCCTGAGGGTAGCTCTGTTTCCACAGAAGATATCAGTCAGCGCTCTGACATTATCAGTAATATTGTTCTTTGTATCTCCCCTTTTCTCTCTCTTTGTCTTCCTCACCCTCCTCCATCTCCCCGGGCTAGATCTTTGAGGGGAATCTGAACTACGACACCCCAGAGCTGAGGACCGTGGAGCCTTTACTGACCCGCTTCATCAGAGTGTACCCAGAGAGGGCCACCCCTGCTGGCTGGGTCTGCGTCTGGAGCTCCTGGGCTGTGAGATGGAAGGTAGGCATCAAACAGGGACTGACTTCACACACGCACAAGATCAGAGAGACACACAGACACACACACACACTGTTTCGCCATCTTTAATCATCAAGTGTTGACGGTCAGCTACGTGTGAGTATGGGTCTGTGTAGTTGAAATGGGGGATTGAAGATGCGTTTGAGGACTTCCCCCTGTCGAGACAGCTGCTGTCCAGGGGATTCTCTTACTCTCTCTCTCTCTCTCTCTCTCTCTCTCTCTCTCTCTCTACTCTCTCTCCTCTCTCTCTCTCTCTCTCTCTCTCTCTCTCTCTCTCTCTCTGTCTCTCTCTCTGTCTCTCTCTCTCTCTCTATCTGTCTCTCTCTCTCTCTCTCTCTCCCCCTCTCTCTCTCTCTCTCTCTCTCTCTCTCTCTGTCTGTCTGTCTCTCTGTCTGTCTGTCTGTCTCTCTCTCTCTCTCTCTCTCTCTCTCTCTCCCCCTCTCTCTCTCTCTCTCTCTCTCTCTCTCTCCAATCCTTCTCTGCAACCCCTTTCTCACTCCTTCTCTCTCTCTCTCTTGCTTGCTATCCCTCTCTCTCAGTCTCTCTAACACACACACACACACGCACACTTTCAAAGCTGATTCCGAGCATAAACTGTTAAGCTAGGAGAACATGCTCTTGCTCTTGTCTTAAGTGGATTTACATATTGGATTTCTGCGAGGCGACGAGCCCGGTCTGCTGTAAGCAGGAAGTCCCACTGGGAGCTTTAGACAGATGATTATGCTTGTTTTTTATCACAGAGGTATAGGTGTGTGTGTGTGTGTGTGTGTGTGTGTGTGTGTGTGTGTGTGTGTGTGTGTGTTGTGTGTGTGTGTGTGTGTGTGTGTGTGTGTGTGTGTGTGTGTGTGTGTGTGTGTGTGAGAGAGACAGACAGAGAGGGACCTGAGCTTTAGTGAAAAAGGCTAAATCCCCATTTCTTTCCCAAGTCCCCCAGATACAGCCCTGACCCTCTCTGTGACCCTCCACTCTAAACCAGACAGGGGCTGATCTCCCTCATATTTCATCTGGGACAGAGGCACACATACACACACACACACACACAAGAGAACAAATCTTACTCAGCATTTTCCAGTTCTTGCTCTCTCTCCTTATCGCTTTCACCCCTACCTGACTCCCTCGCTCTGTACAGGGGAAGCCCGTTCATTACGCAGTCAAAACGCACACACACACACACACAGAAACATGGAGTGGATCGGGGGCAGTGCCCACATCCAAAGGCACCATGCAGGCTGTAATGATAGGCCAGCGCACGGTTCAGCTTGAACCAATCACCACTCTCCAATCCTCGCCTGCCTGTGCCCAGGCCTCGTTCCCTCCAGTCCAGACCAGCCCTACATGTGTATATATACACCCCGGCCACGGCACCCCCCTGATAAAAGCATTTCTGTTAATAGTCTCTCCAGATTAAAACACCCAGGTTTTTTCCTGTGACACTGGGAGGGGCTTCTTGTGTAAACTCCGGCCCTGCACGTTTGTGAGGCAATAACACGAAAACCCCACCACACTGCAGCTGTGTAGGAGTAAACATGTCTCTCTCTCTCTCCTACGTAGCTCCGACCGTACCCTCCGACCACGCCGGCCCCCAGCAACCACCCCGTCAGACGAGTGTGACGACGAACCAGGCCAGCTGCCACAGTGGAACAGGTGATGACTACGATGTGACAGGTGCTAAGATCGCCCTTGTGAGACTGCAGCCTGCCCTTCCGCCCCCCACGCAGACCCTCCTCCCCTTCACACCCTCTTCCTGATTTCTACTCATCCCCAAGTGCACGACCGTCACAGTCACCCAGCCTCCCAGCCCCTCAGCCTCCCAGCCTCTCACCTCCCAGCCCCCCAGCCTCTCACCTCCCAGCCTCCCAGCTCCTCAGCCCCCCAGCCCCTCAGCCTCCCAGCCTCCCAGCCTCTCACCTCCCAGCCCCTCAGCCTCCCAGCCCCTCAGCCCCCAGCCTCCCAGCTTCTCACCTCCCAGCCCCCCAGCTCCCAGCTTCTCACCTCCCAGCCCCTCAGCCTCTCACCTCCCAGCTTCTCACCTCCCAGCCCCTCAGCCTCTCACCTCCCAGCCTCTCACCTCCCAGACCCCTCAGCCTCTCACCTCCCAGCCTCTCACCTCCCAGCCCCTCAAGCCTCTCACCTCCCAGCCTCTCACCTCCCAAGCCCCTCAGCCTCTCACCTCCCAGCCTCTCACCTCCCAGCCCCTCAGCCTCTCACCTCCCAGCCTCTCACCTCCCAGCCCCTCAGCCTCCCACCTCCCAGCCTCTCACCTCCCAGCCCCTCAGCCTCTCACCTCCCAGCCTCTCACCTCCCAGCCCCTCAGCCTCTCAGCCTCTCACCTCCCAGCCCCCCCAGCCTCCAGCTTCTCACCTCCCAGCCCCTCAGCCTCTCACCTCCCAGCCCCTCAGCCCCCCAGCCCCCCAGCCTCTCACCTCCCAGCCCCCCAGCCTCCCAGCTTCTCACCTCCCAGCCCCTCAGCCTCTCACCTCCCAGCCCCTCAGCCCCCCAGCCTCCCAGCCTCTCACCCTCCAGCCCCCCAGCCTCCCAGCTTCTCACCTCCCAGCCCCCCAGCCTCTCACCTCCCAGCCCCTCAGCCCCTCAGCCTCTCAGCCCCTCATTCTCCCCACTCACCCAGCCCCCCAGCCCCTCCTCCCTGTCATCTATCAACAGCCTTGTCCTGCTCTCCTCCCTCCTTGCATGGCCTCCTTCCCCGCTAACCTGTCAACCTGTCAACCAGCCCTGCCTCTCCACCGGACTGTCCCCTTAGCCCAGAAGTCTGCAGGGGGTCACCATGACCCCCCTCAGTCGCTTACCCAATGACACGGAGCTGTAGTCAGTCTGGCTACTGTAGACAAAGAGGGAGGACATCAGTACGGTTAGCATATTTGCATGAATATGCAGTCCTGGTGGGTTAACCCTAACTGTAACCCTATGCTAAGCTAACTGGAGGCTAATGCCGTTGTGTTGCTCTGTTAGGTGGGACTGTGGTGTTGCCTGAGGCTACAGTGGAGATGGACACTAAACCAGGTAGGATGATAAACTCCAGGCAATAGAGGGGGGGGGGGGGGGGGGGGTGTGTGTGTTTGTGTGTGTTTTAATGTTTGATTCAGAGTCTGTTGCGTGGGCGGGTATAGTATTTTCCATTAGGACAGAGAAGAATGTGTTTCCTCTGCTCTCATCAAACGGCGCAGTGATTCCCGTGGCTGCTCATCTTTCCCTGAGCTTGTCAGAAGCCCCGCTTCAATTCTCACAAGAATGGAAAAACCAAAAACCCTTTTAATTGGGAAATGGAATTTCCGTTGAAAAATGCAGCCAAGTGCCTAAAAAACGCGGTTCCACACGGGAATTCCATCCTTTGAGTTTAATGGGTAAATATATTCACCGCCCGCAGAAACAAGTTAAAAGCCTGAGATTATTAAAGAGAACATTGGCTCAATTCTTTATCCTTCAGAGAGCTAGCGTAATGCCGCGGCAGCAGCAGCAGCAAACAGACTCCTGTGGACGTAGCTCTCATCCCAAACATACCTTTCCCTTGTGTCGCCTGCCTGGAAGTCGTTCTTTATCCAATTTAAGAGCAATACCAGCCTCCCCGCCGGCCCCTTGTCACACACGGATCCCCGCGAGCCCTTTCAGCCTCTCTCCGTGTCAGCGGCGGATTGTGTTGTCGGACTGCGAGGCCTTTCTATCCACCGTATCTTCCTCTCCAGTCGCAGGCTCTCCTCATTAAAATCAGCACCTCCCAGAGGTCCGCTGTGAATGCAGTCGTCTCCGCAGGACACGCCGGCTTGCTCTCTCGCTCTCTCTCTCTCCACTCTACAGTCATTCAACACCTTCCTTTGTCAGCTATGTGGCCTTTATTAAAAGGATGTCATTAGCTAGGTTTGGAGCCATCTCTCGGTATGGCTGGCAAGGAGGGATTATAGTCTGCTGTTGAGATGTCACCTTCCTCTTCCTCTGATTCATACTTTCTTTTTTACCTCCACTTGATCTACCCCAGGGCTGGAGTGGGGCCACTTTTCAGCCCGGGAGTTTCAGGCCCAAGACCGGCCCTTTTTTTTGTATACCAAACAGGGCCGGATGCAGCCTGCTTTGACTGGGGGTGCAGTGAACTTTTCTGGGGGGTATAATGATTACAGAAAGGGATCGTATAATTTTTTATATTGCTACAATTTTTGAGACTGCTTAACGATCCTAGGACGTATGGGTCTGATGTGATGCAAGATAGGCACTTCTACACTTAATGCGAGCGTGCAAAGCACGCGAGCGAAAATTTGTGGCCATTATTTGAGCGTAAAATAAACAGACGTTTTCCAATTGGTAAAACCTTGTCTAGTGATGCCATCACTCCGGCCCTGCTCCCATCCATTTTCCCTGACGCGTATCGTTACGGTAGGGCCGCCCGGCCCAGCTATCGGTAGCCTATCTGAGAAATCTTTTTGGAAAAGACGCGCTATGGACCCAACCAACTCTATTTTGGAGGGGAGAACTCCCTCACATGGTACAACCCATGCTGAGGCTGAGGTGTCAGAATGCGGAACGTGTGTAGCCTACTTTAAGAGAAGATAGACTAACGTGACAAATGTCAACAACAAAAAAGTCCTCGACCGGCCCAAAAGTGAAGCGGCCCACCGGGAACTCTCCCGATTCTCCCGATTACCCACCCCGGCCCTGATCTACCCCCAAGAATTTGCAGTTTGTCAGTTCTATAGTTCTTGGCTGCCATCTAGTGGATGCCCTTATAATCGTACTGACTGGACAGTTACGGCATCCATTGGTAACTTGTTCCGTGAGCACTTCTTTTTATGCCTTGGGATTCGACACACAGCACAACAGTTGTGTGTGCGTGTGTGTCTGTGCGTGAGCAGATGTACTGATCTGACCTCTGACCTGTCATGTGCTCCTTGCAGCGTTCCAGTGGTTTGCGTGTGACTTTGGATGGGCCAGCGACCCCTCTTTCTGCGGCTGGTCGTCGGAGGACACCGGCTTCAGGTGGCAGATACAGTCTAGCGGAACCCCCACCCTCAACACCGGGCCCAACATGGATCACACAGGTACAGAACAGCACAGTAGAGCTATGAAGCAACTACCGAGCCAGCCTGCGTTTACACCAGTTTTGAGCGGAAATTTCTAATCTAAGATCAGCCAACAGTGGTGGGTTTCATTCGTCTTTTTTTTTTTTTTTTACACCAAAATGCTCTGAATGGTTAAAAGCCAGTGGTTCAACCCATTCTGTGTTGGTCGGAAAATTGTTTCAAAGTAGTACACGCTGTAAAGAATTCTAAATGATACCTATGTTCCTGACAGTTTTTCATTGTGTCGTGTTCTCTTAGGCGGGTCAGGGAACTTCATCTACACCCTAGCGACCGGCGCCCAAGAGAACGAGATCGCCAGGTTGGTCAGTCCGGTGGTGAGCCACCACCAGGAGTCCGACCTGTGTGTCTCCTTCTGGTACCACATGTTCGGCTCTCACATCGGCACGCTACACGTCAAGCAGAGGAAGGAGACCGACGAAGGTTGGGCTGATATCCTGCTCTGGACCGTAAGCGGTCACCAAGGCAACCGCTGGCGTGAAGGACGGGTGCTCGTGCCGCGTTCCAGTAAACCGTATCAGGTAAAAGTCCGTAGCACTTCAGTTAGGACCGTGGATGAATCCAGCAAAACATAACTAGCTAATGCTAACAGACGTAGGTTGCTAACAGGAGATCTTCTCCCCCTGTTTCTCTTTCTCTGTCCAGGTGGTGATTGAAGGTTTGGTCGAGAGGAAAAGCTGGGGCGACATCGCCGTTGACGACATCAGAATACTCAACGACTTCAGCATGACAGACTGCAAGGGTAAAGATTAAATTACGTCAAACTATGGATGGCCAAAGTAGGCTACATACATCCTTCACTTAAGTAGAAGTACATATAGGCTACTCATGTTTAAAAAGACTGTTAAAAGTCAAATAAACTAAAATATGTTTTCAACCTTGCGAAACTTTGTATTTATTTATATATATACCTTTTCAAGCAAGTCAAAAATATTTTTGAAAAATAGTTTCCAAAGGGTGGGAAAAAAAATTGATAAAAAAATGTTTCTCAAGGTTGGAAAAAAAGTTTGGAAAACAAATTCTCTAAAGGTTTACAAAATATTTAAATAATGTATCAGTAAACATACAGAAGGCCTAACCCTGCAGTCTTAGAAGGCCCAGACCCTTTTGAAAGTACCTAGTTTTAGACTAGCCATAATCCACAATGTTTTGGCCGACATTGTTTTGGAATGAAGGCTTCGACCGTGTGACTCAATGTCTGTTTTTCCGTCTGCTTCACCAGATCCTGATGTGCCCACAGAGCCCATGCTGCCTGAGGACCGCTTCAATGAAATACGTAAGTCACTGAACGACCTGTTACACAAGATTAATAACATAAGGCCCAAGGAAGATCACAGGAAAGACAGAGTTTCTCACCTCACCTGTCCTCTCTCCTCTCACCTCTAGTTGGGGCGCGATTGACTGACTCATGAGAATGTGTATCTTTTCATTTACTATCTTTTATTGCTATTAAAAGACTAAACACCCCTCTCCCTCCATCCTTCCATCCGTCTCCAGCTGATGACATCACAGATTACCCGGACGTGGTGGAGAGTGATGAAATCAGCGGAGCTGGAAACATGCTGAAGACCCTGGACCCCATCCTCATCACCATCATCGCCATGAGCGCCCTGGGGGTGTTCCTGGGGGCCATCTGTGGGGTGGTCCTCTACTGCGCGTGTTCCCACGGGGGTCTCTCAGACAGGAACCTCTCTGCCCTGGAGAACTATAACTTTGAGCTGGTGGACGGCGTGAAGCTAAAGAAGGACAAACTCAACTCACAGAACTCGTACTCCGAGGCGTGAGGGGGTTGCAGGTGCGTGTGTGAGCGAGCGTGCGAGCACAAGACTGTAGGCAGGGAACTTCTCTCAGAGAGCGGACGAGCTAAAGGGACTGCCAGCAGCGTCTCATTGGTTGAGGACAAGTTCAGGAACCAATGGGAGGCTTGGACTGATCCGTGATTTACTCAGGAGCTGCAGTAAGAATAACCTACCAGTAGGGGACACTGTGTACAAAATGAAATACAGGAAATTAAACAAAAAATTATGTACAGATGATTTAGATTATATTTTAATTTTCTATTTTGATTTTCATTAATTTTTACAATCGGATGCTGGTGTTGTGACCAATTTATTACAATTGTTTAAAGTATTTATCGTTTTCTTGGAGGAAACATTTTTCATCTTTTATTTTCAAAAAACCTATTGATTTTGTGTTTGAAGGTGAGGTATCAAACCCCAAAACGAACCATATCTGACTAATTGGTTGAGCTGCGCGTGTTTTGCAGACAGGGTGTTGACCCCTGACCCTGTCTGCGCAGCCCTGCACTGTGGTTGCATATGGTTCTAACAGTGCCTTTAGTACATCTTTGTTGGCCTCCTCTGTTGATTTGGGAGTTTGGACATCCTTTATGTTCTCAGTACTTACATGGGTACTAACTAATACAGTCACTATCGAGTTAGCGAAACACGATCCAATCAATGACCCTCTGATCTGTTCTGACCCTTACACACTGTATATAAGTTTTAATATATTTTAATGCCCTTTTTTTTTTAAGAAAGAAAGTAAAAAAAAGGAGAAAAACAGCTGCAGTATCCCTTTTGTTCATGGGTTGTGTGTGTTGTAAATACAACTGTCTGACTGTTTAGTTAAAGGTGCTGTGTTCTGGTGTGACTTAGGTAAACTGTGCAATGGAGGTTAGAAAACCTGATCAGGACCTCATACCACGCTGTAGTTAATGGCACACACCATCCATAGATACAAGCCATTTCATAATATAACAGTGGGAACTATAAACTATCCATCTACACATATGGTACACAAACAATAAAAACAGCAGATGCATTCACGTTTAATTTTTTACTCATATCCATGGCTCTACAATCAATACGTGTGAACACTAGTTATTGATAATCTAGACTACGGTAACATATCTTCAAACCATCGCATTGTGTCTCTTGAATGATGTCCAAAGTCTCTCCACACAGTGTGTGTCTATTCCCACTTTCTCTATTCTAGACTAGTGTGTGTGTGTGTACGTGTGTGTGTACGTGTGTGTGTGTGTACGTGTGTGTATGTGTGTGTACGTGTGTGTGTGTACGTGTGTGTGTGTGTGTGTACGTGTGTGTACATGTTTGTGTGTGTGTACGTGTGTGCGTGTGTGCGTGTGATGGACTGGTGACAAAAAATCAGGTTCACAGACTCAATCACATCACTTTTCCAAGTCCCCTTCACCGGACCATTAGCTATCACCATCTCTCCTGTTGACCATTCTGTTGATATTAGTAGCAGCAGGATGTATGAGAAAGAATGCTAGTTTGTCTGCCAGCATACCAAAAAAAAAACGTTAAAAAAAAATTCTAAAACACGCTTTGCTTTAGTCATGGACCATTGGACCGGTCCATTAGCCTGTCTGACAGAAAAACAAAAACATCATCTGAACAACCATGGTATCTTGAATGCACTTTCACCTAACCCCTCACAGAGTGCCTATGCCTGTGCCGAGGGTTACTACACTAACTGAAGGATGGTGCTTGTCATATTCATAACAGCAGGACAGACATTCACGACGAGCATGTGAAAGTTACCTTTCTGGGGTCTGTGTTCTGTCATGCGATGTTCTGTCCGGCCTGGCGTAGTCAGGGTTAACGCGTGTCACGTGTAGCAGCCATACGTTGTGATGTCAGAAGGGACACTGGTACACTGGGGTCAGGTGATGTCATGGCGCCGAATCAGGTCGCCCGCCCCACGTGTCTTTACCAAAGGATGGCCATGCACCCCCCGCCCACCTCTGTTTGAGGATCTGCTCTCAGCACAGTCAACCGCAACTCAACCACAACCGACAACCAACCAACTGACATTAAAACCATGGAAGGTCATGTGATCAGACCTCAACCAGTACACTAAACCCCGGGAAAACTCTTAAAGGGGCAGTGAGTGGACTGTTTGGAAAACATTTTATTGGTCGGATTTTTTATCAATTTTTCAGCTGAGGAGCGTAATCGTGTCTCTTTGTGAACTGTTTGGATTCTCTACTGAGACTGTTGATATTTTAGATACGCCGTTGGAGATGCTTTGAGGAACGGACTCATGGATTCTGGTGTCTGAGGATTCGACAGCGGAGAACTTGGTTTTGTTTCGCCGCCACAGCGGTCAGAGCCCTGGTGATGATAGGCGGGGCTGTGATGTGCTGTATCTATGTGCTACTATGTCATGTGTCGTGGTGAACACATTCTCTGTTTGGCTCCTGTTCATTTCAGATTCAAACGTACCACTCTGCAATGCTTATTGTGTTACCGCGCCTACAGCTTAGAGGACAGTTAACTAGCCACTGTCGGGTAAACTAGGGGGAAAGGAAACTGTAGCGTAAGACTAAAAGGAAACAATGTTGCACTGATAAATATATTTAAGAACTTTGTGTTTATAGCATTCATTTCTAAAAAAAAATCCTAAACTAAAAAACAGTGTTCCTTTTATTTCTTCTTTTATATAGTTTCAGACTATGGTGTGACATAATTCTGAAATGTACAAATATTGAGAGGTTTTCATCACTGAAAAAATAATTATCATACAGATTTCCTGTAGTCATGTCCCCATTTATCTGGTATATTATTGCTTCATTTTGTACTGTCCGTAAAATTTTGTGCTGATTTTTTTTACAAAAAAATGAAACTTTTATTTTCAATACTGCTTCTGTAATTTGCTGTTGTAGGAAAATAAATAAACAGCAGAGCCTTATAAAGTGAAGTTAACATTTGTACTTTGACCTTTGCAGCCAATCTCCAAATGACCCGCCCCTCTCTCTGTCTCTCTCTCACTCAATTTATGTCTCCTTTGTGTCTAACACCAGTTAGTGACAGCCATCACCACATTCCAAAGATTCACTTTCAAATAAATGGTTTCTTAAGATAAACCTTCCTGGTTTGGGGATTGTGTTGTTTATTAGACCGTACTGCCCTAGACGAGTACAGCTGGTGCTGAGTTAGGTACTGGCTAAGTAGGTCGACAGTTTAGCCCATTCAAACACAATGATCCAACTAAAGGCACATGCATTTGCACTTCAGCTTGAAGACCCAACTTTTCAAGATGGAGTATCTTATCCTGTAAACGCTGTGTGAGTTCTGTTGACATGTAGATGGGAGCACTTGCAGTGATGTCAGGTCTGCAGCACATGGCCTCGATTATATCACAAGTAAACATGGTTGAAAAGGATAAGATCAAGTGTCCCTGGAAAGGGTGGGAGCTCAACCCCTAATGGGTGCTTATGGCAGCAGATGTTGCGCTGGTCTTCCTCACTGGACCCTAAAATATCCCTGTGAAAGTATGGCTCAGCCACAGGTTGATAAACTAGTCAAGCTGCTATAGGTGTTAATAGTACTTTTGATAGATGTGTCTCTGTTTTACATTTAGTCTTTTTTTTTTTTTTTTTCGTCATTTAGCAGACGCTCTTATCCAGAGCGACTTACAGTAAGTACAGGGACATTCCCCCGAGGCAAGTAGGGTGAAGTGCCTTGCCCAAGGACACAACGTCATTTGACACGGCCGGGAATCGAACCAGCGACCTTCTGATTACTAGCCCGATTCTCTAACCGCTCAGCCACCTGACTCCCTGACTCCCCACCTGACCTGTTTTACAGGTACAACTGCATGTAAAAAGAGTTCTCTGAGGTAAGACAATTGGTAAGTTGATGAGAATTTTCCTTCAGATGAGTTTATGATGTATGTAAGCATACTGAATCAGAATGAATTATCAATTGTGCATCATGTCTGCTCTTAAATGTAGATCAGGCTCTCCCCACATCAGCCTCTGACATGACATTCAGTAGATGCTGGCTGTAATTATGTACTGAGCCACAAGGGGGTGAATCACACACAACCAAATGTTCCCATTTATCTATCTGTATTTATCCATCCTTTGTTTGGCATTTATGTTAAGACAGATTTCATACCAAATCTAAGTGAGTCAGTAACTAATTGTAGACATCTGATCTTTCTCTCACACACATCCCTCTCCCTCTCTCTATCTTTAAATAAATAAGATTAGATTATGTTTTCAAAAAATAAGCTAGAGGCTTAGGAAGTACTCATCCTTCCAGACGGGACTGCCAAAACTAGCAAATATGTGAGACATGAACTTGGCTTCTGAATGCTTCAGAAAGAGGTCTGTCAACATGAAAACTAAACAGAACCAGAATAAGTTAATTGTTTTCCTCTCTGAAAAGAGCCAAACATGTTTAGCTCTTTGGGCTGGAAATAAACAAAAGATTTTCAGTAATGTTTGGTTTTCTTTATGTGCACTAATCAAAATAGCCACAAGAGGGCAAGAAATGTTCCATGAACGTAAACTTCACTGTCTACACTCTACAGTAACAAATACAAACTGTGGTACCTCTAAGAAAGAGAGAAATGTATAACTTCTCCGTAGAATACCAATCATGCAGTGACACAAAAACTTCAAGTGGGACAAAAACAGACTAGCAGTGAAACATTACTGGCAAAAGTAGCGGGAAATAGCAAGTAGCAGTATATAGCAACATAAATACCCAAAGGGAATTGAATTTGGCATGGAACTGATTGTGTGTGACCATGGAAGAAGGTCATTGTACAGTAAAACTGTAGGCATGACTATGAAAGGGCCACTGTTCGAGAGCCCTGAGGAGGACTTGGAGAGGAAGAAGAGCTACACACTATGTGAACATTCCTGGGAGTAAACAGGATAATTTAACTTTCCAAAAACAGTCTTTCTGTTTGTCTAAAAAGTCTGCATTATCCTTTATCTTGAAAGAAAATCGTGTGGGCTGAACTGTCATATTCGATGGACCAAAAAACTCAAAGATGAATGAACAAAATCTCTAATTTTGAAAAGCAAAGATACGAAGTTTATCCTTTTTCAAATTTGTGTTTTATAGCTAACAAAGGCAGTTGTGAGGAATTACTAGGCTCTAGTAACGGTACTTTTTACAGTACAGAAGCGGCTAATGTTGGGCGTGTCTTACACACGTTACGTCAGAAGGCATTTCCTGTTGGGGCGGGGCACAGTGAGCGATAGCGGACCACTGCGGACCTGTCGCTGCATCTGATTTTAAGAAGAAAAAAAAAGACAGAAAGCAAATTCCATTATTTTAGAAACACTGCGGCGTTTAGTGTATAGTCCCGTTGCTATTATTAACGTTGTTCCCTTATTTAATTTGTCCGTTTTCAATGGAGAAAATAAAGATGGAATGATCTGTAAGAAGAAGAATCTGCCGTGACTTCAGCAGGAGAAAGTGTCTCCCGTTGCCAACGGGGCAATTGTTGCTGTCTCAGCTTTACAGATCATTTCAGGGTTTCAAATTAAAGGATAACTTTACGTATGCAGCCTCTGAACAACGCCACGCATTGAAGGTAAATACTTGAAAACTCTTATCGCATCGGCAATGCATAAGTCTGATCACGACCATTCAACTGCATTCATTAAAATATAAACATGTATCATATTTGCATCCAAGGTTGGCTATCCACAATGAGCAAGATGTGCACACGCGCCGTCTTAGAAAGTCTAACCTGAGCAGTATGCAGTACCTAAAATAGCTACATTTGTATTATGTAAATGTTGTCTTATGTCCATTCTGTCAACAAGTAAGGAGTTAAAGCCAAGCTATGGGGCGCTGATTAATTATTGGAAGGAGTGTCATCAGTGAGATGCTGCTTGTTTCAAGCCCTAAGCTCCACTGTGCCGGGACCAAGAGGTTCCAGGTTCAAATCCCCCTGTAAAACATTGGCTAATTTAATACATTCTTTAAATATTATATGTATTGTTACATTATAAACAGACAATGACACAACAGTCATCCTGTGATCTCCCAGTACCCATGCATGTCCACCCTTAGGCCCGCTGTATGTGCCAGTAAGGATGCAGTCCACAACAAGTAGAACACACCACCCTCTCCTAGTAAACATCCCGTAGCTCTTCCAGTCTTCAGAGTCGTAGCAGGCAGCCTGCCGAAGGGCACTGCGGCCGGCAGCACCCTCCAGCAGCACGCTCCAGCCTCTCTGATTGGCTCTGCGGTCCTTGCTGCCTGTTTAATCTGGGAGAGAGGATGCCTCGTCTTCATCCTCGCTCGCAAGGACACCTCGGCGGAGCAGACAGACCTCTCAGTAGGGCTGGAGAAGACAGGGTTGGGGTTAGCCTCATTAAGGTGATGGAGGGGATAGATGGAGGGGAGGGGAGAGGAGAGGAGGGGGGGATGGAGGACAGGACAGGAGAAAGGGGATGGAGGGTATGGATGGAGGAGAGAGGAGGGGGGGGAGAGGTGAGAGGGTATGGATGGAGGAGAGAGGAGGGGGGGGGGGTATGGACGGGAGGGGATGTAGGGGAGGGAGGAGAGGGTGTAGAGGCTAATTTAGGAGAAGGGAGACTGTGGAAGGGAGGGCCACCAGCTGAAGGGATGTAACCTCCCGGCTCGAGATAGCAGCTGGTGGAAGACTGGCTTCTTGTCTGATTTAGCACCACTATGACAGCACCCCACCCCACCACCCCCCACAACAGTTCTTGAGGACGTGTGATGTTTTGTGTGCGTGTGAGAGTGTGTGTGTGTGTGAGAGAGAGTGTGGGTTTGTGTATGTGAGTCCTAAGGTTTATGTGACACAAACCTGATGTGTTCCTTTCAAATGGGAGTGATGTGTGTGTGTGTGTCTGTGTGTGTGTGTGTGTGTGTGTAGTGATGTGTCTGACAGAAACCTCTTGCTCTCAACTGTCCCTTCCAGATAATTCATGAATGTGAGCTAAAGCATACTAACTCCCGCTCTTAACTGAGGTTGACATCTAGGGAGGAGACTGGTGAAAATACGGTCTGTTAAAACGATTAATCACACGCACACACATACAGATTAAAGGAGAAGGCATGAGGCTTTCTCAGTGCAGAATCAATTCAGGTTAGGCAGAATAAAGAATGAAGGTTCCTGAAGAATTAAGAACCAGACACAGTTCTCACTCAGTCAATCGTTGGCATACAATAACAAATCCTAACTTGAATATGAAGAATCGTGGCTATTCTACTCATGTCTGTTTTGAATATATTTAGTTTAAAATGTGTACTTTCAAAAGCGATAATTGTGAATTAGATGCGTTGTTTGCAGGTTTGTGACCTCCAGAGCAAACTCTAGTAGAACATTGCCCCTCTCTACCCCACCCCCTCTCCTCTCAAGCTCAAAGGCACTGTTGTGATTTTTTCTGACCTCTCTGTTCTAAAAACAGCACCAGAAACGTTGTGTGGAATGAGGTGGTTTAGGCGACCTCTGAAACAGAAGGTCTCACTGCCAAAAATGAGACCAACTTGTTACAGGGGAAGCCAAGAGTAGAGCACAATATTGTGAATCTAGCTGAGTTTAGTTAAGTAGTTGGCAGTTACCCTATCTATTCAAGGAGTTCTTTATTGAAGTTTAAGATAATTTTTATATGGTCTATTCTTAAGGGTTTTATCAAGTTCTTTTTCAGTATGATTATATGGTCGTTGTACTGCATAGGCCAACGGTATATTTGTATTTTATGACACTTCTGGACATTTCTGGTATTTGTCTGTGGTTTACATTTACATTTAGTCATTTAGCAGACGCTGTTATCCAGAGCGACTTACAGTAAGTACAGGGACATTCCCCCCGAGGCAAGTAGGGTGAAGTGCCTTGCCCAAGGACACAACGTCATATTGCACGGCCGGGAATCAGAAACCTTCTGATTAATAGCCCGCTTCCCTAACCGCTCAGCCAACAGTCCCCCTGCTGTCATGTGACACACTTCAACACCGTTGTTTATCTGAACACTTCCTGACTGTCTGATGAATCCCATGTTCTGAAAGCCCTGTGACCTTATACACAGGGATCTCAGGGCTGGATGAAAGAGAATATCTCGGAGGCATACATGGGACTCATCCAACTGAGGATGTGTGTTCCGGGTCAGGCCTGGGACTCAGATCACATGATCTGGTCATGCAGCATGACCTCTTCTGAGAGTTCCTCTTGAGTTATGGAGGTGAACTCATAACTCAACAACACCGCATTTATACATACAGAACCTTTATGTCCACAAGTTTATGTTACCTTGTTGGTCAAAGTTATCTACGGTTTTAAAACATTGTGCAGATCTTTCAATCTGAGAGGGAACTGGCATTATCAGGGAATTCAGTAATAGGAAATGACATCTAAATGGAAGGAAACACGCCCTGGATTGGCGAGTGCTTATCTTGCAGCGTCGTATCTCTGGGTAAGCGGATATGGAGGCCTCTGGTTCAAGTGTTGAGCCTCCGGCCTAATGAAACACATCTGGAAGTCATTAACATGCCAGTTTCTAACACTGGGGCCTCAACAGAAGCAGGTTAAAGGTGGCCAACGCTGGCCCTGCCAAGCCGCCGGAAGATCTTAACGACCGGGATCGAGACCCGGCTCGGCCGACGGTACAGAGCAAAACACACACGACTACTGTGTCTCCCCCTGTCTCTCCCACTCTCTCCCCCTTTCTCCCCCACAGCTGTTCCCTCTTCTGACGAGTTTAAGTGTGTGTGTTTTTGTTAGAAGGAGAGACAGAGAGAGGGAACCTGTCTATCTGGGCATGCCCAGATGAGACAGGACGATGGTGACTCACTAAGCCCGTCCCCATGTTCCCTCCTTGGCCCCGTCACTCTCTTTCAGGCTCCGCTCGGTGCCTCTATTGTAGCCCCCGAACGAACAGACGGACCGATGGGGGTGCTAAGCCGATATTTCTCTTGTGTAAATATTCGCAGGTTTAAAGAGTATCTGCTGCCGCGCTCCTGGTTTCTGCGAACGGCGTGCCGTTTATTCAGACAACGTTGCGTCTCTCTCGGCGAGATGCTGGGATCCAAGCAACGGTGATGGAGAAGCCTTTCTGCTATGCTGTTCCCAGATCTTAAATCATTGGAATAGCTTGTTTTAAGGCCGCTGATTAGACCCGGTTGCTCAGCATCAACAATAGGCTGGCTTATCTTGCCAGTTTGACATGTAACACATCATGTTAGCTACAGAAGCAAAGGCTTCTCATCTGTATAGCCCTGCCAAGGAGGCTAGATTTACGCTGTTGCCAGGCAGCAGGCCAGCTTCCTGTTTGGCCTGGAACTACTTCCTGTGCTCCAGCAAAAGGAAAGGACCAACTCCTTGGACCAAACAAATGTGGGTGAGGCTACTATGCAAGCTCAACGCAACACACTCACAGATAGCCTATAGTAGACTAGTAGTATAGTAGCCCTTAGTAGACTATGAGCAAGCTAATATGCCCTGATATTCCCCACTCACCTTGATAAGGCCAATCACTGCTCCTGGCTGCACCTTTAAGGAAGGCCAGCAGGATGAGATCTTATCGCAGGGTTAGCCTCTTGCTCATAGCACCCCTCTCTACAGAACCAACTGTTGATGAGGGGCTTGTGGACAAACTCTGGATTGTGGCTGTGGAAGGTTTCTTCCTCACCAGCCCAGAGGATCACAGAAAGACTGACATCTGTGACCGGTTTCAGTTTTGTTTACAATCAAACGGTCGTGTTTTCATCTGACACATCTTCTGTCCGTGTGCCTAAGCAATCATACTTTGAACACTTTGGCATTCCAATGGCATTGGAAAAGCCATTTATTTGTACCTCTGCCTGCGAATCTCCCGGCCCTAGTCTGGGACACGAGGGGCGTGGGGTCAGGAGTTATGTGTGAGACCAGGTGGTGGTGTCAGAAATAGGTATCCTGGCACAACTAGCTCCTACATAGACACGAGGCTATGAATAGTTCTTGGTCTGTGGGATTCCTGTTCCCTCACTTTCCCTCTGTGCTGCCCGGAGAAACCAGCCGCATGCTTTAGTGAGCATGTCCACGGTTCTTGGAAACACGGTGTGTGTGTTGGGAACTCCCTTAAGGAGTGATGTCTTTTAGGCCTGTGAAGTGGAAAGAATGCAAAAAGCTAAAGTGCTATTGATTTTCGGAGTCTTCGGTGAGCCACACTGAACTGAGGTACATCTGGTCAATATAGTCCTCTAGAAAGACATCTTATTTCATTGCACTTCCAAGCTGTTAAAACTATCTGTTTATGTAAGGTGGTATTGAGTTGGATTTGATCAAATTGCATGTTTTTCTGTGGACACAATTACCTTGAATCAAAGAGAAATGTGTAAAAATGTCAGACTTTATTTCAGATAAACATGTGTTGAACTTACAGCACTGGGGCTCTGAAAGTATGCTGGGGACATGGCAACCGCTCTCTTTCTCTCTCTGTCTCTCTCTCTCTCTCTGTCTCTCTCTCTGTGTCATTGTCTGGGGAGGGTCAGGAATAGAAGGACAGGGGGAAGCAGGGAGGGGGGGGACAGGGGGAGGGAGGGATAAATGGATAGAGAGAGAGAGAGAGAGAGAGAGAGGGGGGGGGAGGGAGGGAGGGAGGGAGGGAGGGAGGGAGGGAGGGAGGGAGGGAGGGAGGGAGGGAGGGAGGGAGGGAGGGAGGGAGGGAGGGAGGGAGGGAGGGAGGGAGGGAGGGGAAAACCATCCAGACTGTTTGACATTGTTCAGCGTCTGAGGGGCAGCTTATGTGTGTGGGCGTGGACGCGCCACCTTCACTGAAGGGTAGATGTGAGGTCACAGGCGTGGTCAGCATGGCTTCTGAGCAGGGGGGTGGACAGAGAGACTGTGTGGTTGGTGTGAGAGAAAGAGAGAGGGAGGGAGAGAAGAGAGAGGGAGGGAGAAAGGGAGGGAGAGAGAGAGAAAGGGAGGAAGAGAGGGAGAGAGAAAGGGAAGGGGAGGGAGAGAAGAGAGAGAGTTAGAGAGAACAACAGGGAGAGAGGGAGGGAGAAAGAAGGAGAGAGTTGTTGAGTGTTTCCTTTGGACTGGAGGCTGCTGCTGCTGTTCTCTGGGACGACTAGGGACCGCCCTGTCCTGTTCCATTCCTTCTTTTCATGGCTGGTGAACAGTTCTCCTCAGTCCGGAAATCTCAAAGGCCTCTCTTTCCCTCTCTCTCTTTCTTTCTATCAATCTCTCTCTCTCTGTCACTATGATCTTAGCATCAAAGTATTTTTCTCTCTCTCTCTCCTTTTCCTTCTGTTTCATTTCCTGCCAAGCTCACTTTCTAGTTCTGGTGGGGATGCTGGGATACCTCTATTGTCCAGCTGCAGCTGGGCATACTGCTGACGCGTGGATGTTTCAGAGAGTAGCTACTCAGGCAGATGACTCTGATGCACAGATCTGCTGTGCTTTCAACACTGAACACGAGTCAAAGGGTTCCTTCAGCTTAGCTCCACCATGCGCTCTTCTCTGTGAGCCATGCAGACTCTCCCATTACTGGGATGTGTGTGTTGTTTAAAGGAAACAGCTACTCAGGAGCAAACAGCAGGTAGCCTAGCAGGGCGACTTGTGGGAGACGGGGTCTGGCAACTGGTGCTTCTAGAAAAAACAGCAAGCAGGGTTCACGGCAGCGAGGGCTTTGGTTTCCCCAAACCAAGCACGGCGACTGCTACTATCTTGGTCTCCAGGAGGATGCAGGGCTTCAGGAATGTCTGTCTGGAAGAAAGAAGGGGAGAAGCTCACTACTCACTACTGTGCTCACTATTCATACACCTTCTTGGCAGCTCCCAGACTCGGAGTCTCCAGGAGTCAGTAAAACCTGAAAGGTTGTAGGTGGTGTGTGGTCATATAACATGTTTTCATCTACATGACACCTAGATAGCTTTATTAGTAGACCATAGAATCTGTGTGTGTGTGTGGATATATAAACTTGGTATAGTTCTGGACTGTTAATCTATTTATGTCTGCATCTCCCAGCACGGGAAAACCCTCCCGACCAGTTTAGTTAAGCCTGCCTCCCTGCCTCCGACCCCAACTCTCCCTGCTGTTGCATAAACTTTTTTACGTTTAACTCGCTTATTGAGTCATCTTTCATGAACCACAGTGAAGTTGAAGTCTTGGCAGTCAGGAGGAAAGTATTCTAGATGGATCCTATGAACGTCCTGCTCCTTGTCTTTTCCCCGCACATGAGGGCATTCCACACTCCAGCTGCTCAACCTTTTTAATAGACACCTCGCCGTTGTGTAACAGACATAAGTTGAATGTGATCGGTTATGTAGGGCTCACAGAAAGGGAGAGAGAGAGGCAGATAGGGAGAGGGGGAGAGAGAGAGACAGATGGAGAGAGGGGGAGAGAGGCAGAAAGAGAGAGAGAGAGGGAGAACAAGCAGGAACGCTGAAGAGGAAATAACAGAGATTGTGGTTTTCGTAAAAAAAAATTATACTCTCATCAAGCTATAACACAATCCAGAGCTTTTTTCCAAAGCAGCACTTTTGTGCTGAAAGAGTTTGTGTTTGTAATTGTTGTCTAATGCTGAACCATTAGAGTTACAAACATGTTACAATACCAACCAACCTCTTCTAAATCCATTATCTTTAGTTTACACTGTTAACTCTTGGGTGTGTTCCCTACAGGAACAGGTCAGACAAACAACAGTGATTTTTCCAATATAACAAAACTTGGGTTTGGACAGTTAGGAAACTGTGAACTCACAGTTTTGATAGGTGAACTATAACGTTAGCCCATGACGAGGTGTGAAGGGTAACAGTGTTAGTGTGAGAGAGTAGGAGGGGTGTTGCTCTGTACAGGAGCACTAAAGCCCTGTGCTGCAGATCTAATCTGGAGGGCCAGACAGGCTGTCTGGCCTGCTATGTTGTGTGTATAAACACACACACACACACACACACACTGAGGAATCCTTCACTCAACTCCCGGGAGATTGACTGTTACCGTTGGGCTGTAACAGAAACACATTATTTGAATGTTAATTCTGCACAGCCAGTGTCACATGTCATACCTGCTAAACTGTAGGAGCGGGTCGCCAAACTTGAACTTTGACTGGTTCCAGTCAAAATTCAGTCATCTCTCCAATGTTCATGTGTTTGAGTGCGGGGAAATTCCTTCAGTCTCGATGTGAACAATGTGCGTTAAAGAACAGCGTGTTAGAGATTAGCTACCGTAGCATGTCTAACCTGGACGGCCTCTGTATGGCGTTATCAGCTCAGCCAATCACGGGTCGCTCTTCATATCAGCTCAGCCAATCACGGGTAGCTCTTTGTATCGGCGCAGGAAATGAGGCTGATACGTTACTCGCATCAATTTGATTTGGACCAAACTCCCTCTTGTACACACACACACTGACACATACTGCAACTCTGTGTTCAGCTCCATAACTGGACACTTGAGTCATATACTGGAACCAGTGTATTATTAGCCCGCAAAGTATTTAAGTCTGTGCCTTTTGAAGGCTCAGACATCGATCCTATTTATAAACGCTGGTTATCTTAATGGAGGTGTTTAGGGGGGGCGTGGACAGGGGTGATTGTGACTCATTTACCTGAACGGGGGGATCAATAGACGCAAACACAGACCCTGAGGAAGCATGTTTACAGGAGATGAAGGGTGGATCGAGGAAAGGAGAGAGACAGAAAGCTAAAGAGAGGGAAGCAAGGATGGTAGTTGGGGTTGGCGGAGGTGGTGGTTGTGTTTGGGGCCACTTAGTACTGCTAGTTTATGTACCCTTAGTATAGTTAGTCCACATATTTAAATTTTAGGTATATGTTTATTGTATCCACCTTCCTGCCAAAGCAAATTCCTTGTCTGTGCAAACTTTCATGGCGAATAAATCCCATTCTGATTCTGATTCTGAGGGGTTACAGCCTGCTTTTGATTGAATTGACCCCCACCTTATCTCTCCACCCTGTGACAGACTAAGAATAGCAAAGCTTCCTGCGACTGGGTAGTTTATTACCTCCAATTATAACCAGTCCATTAAGAGAGACATTTATCATCGGTGTTGTTGGGTGCTCCAGCTAACAGCATAACAAGAACTTCCTCTGTCAAAAGAAACAAGCTATCGTGTTCCTCACTGCAACTCTTTAGAGGGCTTCAGGAACCATAACATTACACCCACACAGTATTCACAGGTGTCGTGTTTCAAAAACAACACAGTAAACTGCTTTTTTGTTATTTTGTTCTTGTAGATGGACCTGAAAATACTTCTGCTATCCACGTTGTTGGGATTTATTTGCGACAGCAGTGCTCAGCAAGGTAAGATGAGTCTGGCCTGCCTAGATTCAACCTTGTTAAATCTATTTAGGAGCGGCAAGGGAAGCTTGTTTCTAGAATCCGCAGAGAATCAGCTAACATTATTTGTATTGGATTGCATTCTGTCCTGCTTGTTAGACGGATCAATTCTTCAGTTGGCATCAGTTTTCTGTTCTCGTCTAATGGCAAGACTATAGGATTGCATGAGAAGGAGACATTACAGGATAACGACCAACTACTCAATGTCCCTAGAGGCTGATGAGGAAACGTGCTTCTGTAGCATAATGATGTCATTAAACAGAAGATGCTCCATCTAGCTAAGCATGCTGGGAGATCAGGGACGAACGGAACGTCCCTGGCTCCCCTGGCCTCGGAACTCTGAACCTCTGAACTGTGAAATATTGTTGCTGGGTGACCAGAATGACATTCTGGCTTCAAGAATGTTCCAGGGAGGCTACAGTGTTTCCTCTCCTGGGCCGGGCTTGTCTCTCTGACCCTGTTTTCTCCCTCCAGAGGGGAACGAGTGCATCAAGGGCAACGCCAGGTACTGCGGGGAGTGTATCCAGGTCGGAGCCAAATGTGGATGGTGTACAGACCCAGTATGTGGACGTTTTTAACGTTTTGATTTCACTTACAACACAGACGTTGCACAACCTCAGTTACTAACACAGATAAAGTATGTACTCACCTGTGTACACCCGATTATTTAGTGTCACACTCTGTCCTGGTAGCTACAGTTCCCAGCCACAACAGGACAGATTCTTCCTAAATTAAGTGTCCTTTTGTGACGGACCTTTTTATGTGCAACGGGAAAGGGGGTGTTTTGTCCCTCGGGAGTTGCCGTAGGCGTGGTGCTGGGGTAAGAGTCAGGTGAATAAAGTGAGTTCGGTTCGAATGCTAGCTCTTTGTCTGAAAGAGAAATGCAGTAAAAACAAGTTGTGCTCGAAGACGTTGTCCGTACATTATTATTTACACGACAATATAAAGTGATCTCAAATGAACCCACAAAGAGACGGTTACACTTTTTTGTAACGTTGTTTTAACCTGTTTAAGATTGAAAATATAGACCAAATATTTCCAACGGCCCCCACAGCTAGCTGCTAACTACGCTAGCTAGCAACCGAAACGGTTGCTAGCTAGCTTAGTTAGCTGTCGAGGCTAAGTTAGCTAGCAATATACTTGTAGCAGTGCTACTACCATGCTAGTGTTACGCGATAGCCTTCTAATTAGTACATTCTGAAGCCATAATAAAGCATTTGTCGCATAGTTTTGGTCTGTATCGGAAAATATTCATTTGGAATGTTCGAATCACATGTGCGATGTTACACTGTGGCGCCCGCGTTCGAAAGCTCACATAAGTGATATAATATTAACCGTGCCTCCGGTCTCGCCTCCCAGGACTTTCTGAAACAGGGTGAGGCCACGTCGACGCGGTGCGATGAGATTGAATCTCTGAAGAAGAGGGGCTGCGCCGCCGCCAAGATCGAAGACCCCCGCGGCAAGCAGAATATCCTCCGAAACAAGGCCGTGACCAGCCGCAGTAAGGGGGGAGTGAAGCTGAAGCCGGAAGACATCACCCAGATCCAGCCCCAGAAGCTCAGCCTCGTCCTCAGATCTGGTAGGACGGACGGTTCTGGAACCAAAGCGTAGCCATTCTAAACTCACCTTGTGAACGGTGTGGAACGTTTAATTATTATTATTATTAAACCCTTTGTTACTGGGGAGGAATCTGTCTAGAACTCTCGCTAAGATCTGGTGAGAATTCGTTCGAGAACTCAAACTTAGGTGGTTTCCTGTTTTGAGATGTTTCCTACAACAATCTTGCATCCACTTATGTCACATTCCTCTAAAATGAGTATCTGTCATCTCCGAAGTTATGACCTCAATTACAACATTAGGCATATGGAAGCCCTTAGTGTGTTTCTCCTAGTCTTGCGTGTAAAGGACTAATCCTGTACGCGTGTGTGTGTGAAGGTGAGCCCCAGACTTTCAACGTGAAGTTCAAACGGGCCGAGGATTACCCCATTGACCTCTACTACCTCATGGACCTGTCCTACTCCATGAAGGACGACCTTGAGAACGTGAAGAACCTGGGGACCCGCCTGATGCTGGAGATGTCAAAGATCACCTCCGACTTCAAAATAGGTGACAACTCCTGCCAGGAGACCAGATGAACTGTGACCTCTGTGGTGAACTGTGACCTCTCACCCTCCTGCACATGTTTTACCCGGACAGTTAAGCCTTTCAAATTCTTCTGTCCTACCTCCACACAGCTTGTTGTCAGGCCTGTATGTAGTCTGGCATATTTTACATTTACATTTAGTCATTTAGCAGACGCTCTTATCCAGAGCGACTTACAGTAAGTACAGGGACATTCCCCCCGAGGCAAGTAGGGTGAAGTGTGTGACACAACGTCAGTTGGCATGACCGGGAATCGAACTGGCAACCTTCGGATTACTAGTCCGACTCCCTCACCGCTCAGCCACCTGACTCCATTTTACATTTAACATTTATTCCTTTAGCAGACTCTTTCATCCAGTGCAACAGTAAGACCTCCAGTCCTCAAACTACGGTCTTACAGCATGAACTCCTCTCTGTCTCCTTGTCCTTGTCCACTGCTTCGACCAGGCTTCGGCTCGTTTGTGGAGAAGACGGTGATGCCGTACATCAGCACCACCCCGGCCAAGCTGCTGAACCCGTGCACCGGGGACCAGAACTGCACCAGCCCTTTCAGCTACAAGAACGTGCTCAACCTCACAGAGGACGGCAAGCAGTTCAACACCCTGGTGGGCCGACAGCAGATCTCAGGCAACCTGGACTCCCCTGAGGGGGGCTTTGACGCCATCATGCAGGTGGCCGTCTGCGGGGTCAGTGCCGTGTACCTAGCACTTTACATGGTCGAGTTTGCAGTTTGGTTTGCTGGGGAAACACGTTTTTTGGAAGCTGTTTTGTTTTGGGATGTTTGCGGCTTGTAGTTTTGGATGAATCCGCATACTGAGAGGAGTTTTTTCAGTGTTGGATACTAAACTGTTTTCTCACGAGTCATATTTGACATACTGTACTGTGTTTGTTTATAGTCCCACAGTTCTGCTTCCTGTAGGCTTGTTTATTTTGCTCTCCTGAGTTTCTGTCTGGGGTTGGTGATGGGGTTTGTTTTGATAGTGAGTTAATAACTCTCACTCTCTCCCCCTCTCTCTCTCTTTCTCTCTCTCACTCTCCTTCTTTCTCACTCTCTCCCTCCTTCTCTCTCCTCTCACAGTCCACCATCGGTTGGAGGAACGTTACTCGTCTGCTGGTTTTCTCCACAGACGCCGGCTTTCACTTCGCTGGCGATGGCAAGCTAGGTGGCATCGTCCTGCCCAACGATGGGAAATGCCACCTGGAGGACAACATGTACACCATGAGCCACTACTATGTATGTAGTGTCGCATTGTATGTAAAACCAGCTGTGTGTGCAGTTCGGCTTTGCTGACTTCTATAATAAAATATTATTCATTTAGCAGATGCTTTTTATAAAATAAACAATGTCAGGTACAGGAGGGATTTGAACATGTGACTCCTTGATATGCAGGCAAATGCTTTAACCACAAATCTATATAGGAACCTCCCCCTATGGCAATATGTGGGGGAAAGCAGTTACGTAACTTATTTTCCTCAGATTTCCTCGGAAATAATCATTCCAGTGATTTATTTCCACATTCCCCCGTGTTGAGGCTGACACCCAAGAAACATATACTTGGGTGGAACAAGGCCATGATCTTAAGAGCTTCTCTCTTTTGCACCTCAGGACTACCCCTCGATCGCTCACCTGGTTCAGAAGCTGAGTGACAACAACATACAGACCATCTTTGCTGTCACTGAGGAGTTCCAGCCTGTGTACAAGGTTAGTCCCTCTTCCTCTCTCCATCTGCCCCATCTCTCTCCATCTGCCCCATCTCTCTCTCTCCATCTGCCCCATCTCTCTCTCTCCATCTGCCCCATCTCTCTCTCTCCATCTGCCCCATCTCTCTCTCTCCATCTGCCCCATCTCTCTCCATCTGCCCCATCTCTCTCTCTCCATCTGCCCCATCTCTCTCCATCTGCCCCATCTCTCTCTCTCCATCTGCCCCATCTCTCTCTCCATCTGCCCCATCTCTCTCTCTCCATCTGCCCCATCTCTCTCTCCATCTGCCCCATCTCTCTCTCCATCTGCCCCATCTCTCTCTCCATCTGCCCCATCTCTCTCTCCATCTGCCCCATCTCTCTCTCTCCATCTGCCCCATCTCTCTCTCCATCTGCCCCATCTCTCTCTCCATCTGCCCCATCTCTCTCTCTCCATCTGCCCCATCTCTCTCTCTCCATCTGCCCCATCTCTCTCTCTCCATCTGCCCCATCTCTCTCTCCATCTGCCCCATCTCTCTTTCTCCATCTGCCCCATCTCTCTCTCCATCTGCCCCATCTCTCTCTCCATCTGCCCCATCTCTCTCTCTCCATCTGCCCCATCTCTCTCTCCATCTGCCCCATCTCTCTCTCAATATGCCCCTCTCTCGTTATTCCCTTGCTCCCTGTCTTTCCACCCCATTTCTCTTTCCCATTTTCTGTCTCTCTCTCTCTGTCTCTCTCCCTCTCTCTCTGTCTCTCTCTCTCTCCCTCTTTCCTTCTTTTTCTCGCAGTTTCGCCCTTTGTTTTCCAAGTTTGAAGGTTTTTATGTGGTTGGAGGAGGCCCAAGTGTTTGAGAAGCACAGAAGTCTTTCTGCTAGCCTGCAGCATCTGCCTCTTGTTAGCGGTAGCATTGGCTAGCATCTCTGATAATTTCTTTCTGCCTCACTGCCTTTGATGTCTGATGGACTTGAACAGTTCGATAATGTCCCTTTTCGATGTACAATATGGCCAGTGCTTAAACTTCCAACCTTTTACATAGTGTGACAGTCTAGTTATTTAGATTTTGCTGTTAAGCCTGAATCTGTCTATATCTGCAAAGCCATAATAGTCAAATTGTGTAATACATTCTTTCAATATAGTGGTTACTGCATCACTGGGTATCACAGTAAAGATGCACGTCAAGCTAAGTAGGTCAGGAGGAATAGGAAAAACAAATGTGTCCTTGTGAAAAGGCAGGGGAGGGTTTTGTCTGACTCGACCACCCAGATGATTGACTGAGTGGGTTTTATTTCCTTCCAGGAGCTGAAGAACCTCATTCCTAAGTCTGCAGTGGGAACACTGTCTGCTAACTCCAGCAACGTCATCAACCTGATTATCGATGCGTACAACGTGAGGAACAGATCTCTTTTTCAGACTTTGAATACTCTTTGACTACAAAATAACCACAACATTTGCTGTTTCTGTTGTTTCATGGTCAGGGTTTCCCGCAGAAAATGTGTTAGTCAAGGTGGTAGGGTGAGATTTGCTGATGGACCGGGGGGGGGGGGGGTTCTCCTCCAAAAACAAAGTTCTCTAGAGAAGGGAGACTGCCGTGCTAAGGCGGCCGCCTTAACAGCAAAGTGCTGCGGGAAACCCTGATGGTGACAGTCCCTGTATTGACTCCTCTGACCATCTCTGTGTGTGTGTCTCTATGATCAGAATCATGAAAGTTTGCACAGACAAGGAATTTGCTTTGGCAGGAAGGTGCATACAATAAACATATAGGGACCTAAAATTTAAATATGTGGACTATCTATACTAAGGGTACATAAACTAGCAGTACTAAGTGGGATTAGAATTAAATTAAATATACAATAAAATATATATATGATAGGGTTAGGGTTATAATATTTAGAGCCTCTGATCTCCTGGTTTCTCCGGGTGATGACAGTGTTAGATGGTGTGTCTCTCTCCTGGCAGTCTCTCTCCTCTGAGGTGATTCTGGAGAACAGCAAGCTTCCCGAGGGCGTGAGCATGACGTACCAGGCCCACTGCAAGAACGGCGTGGTCAACGAGGGCGAGAGCGGACGGAAATGCTCCAACATCTCCATCGGCGACGAGGTAGGATGACAGTCAAAACTGTTGTCAACATTCATCGTTCTTCTATTCTTCGTTTTTCTATGAGTGAAACTGGGTCAGATGTCAGACGATACATGTTGAGGTGAATTGAGGAAAATTACCCAACGAAGCAGAAGATATTGCAAACAAAAGTCGGACACTTCTACATCAATGTAGAAGTGGCCAGTTTCTTTCCGTGTTGGAGCCAAGTCCACCTCTCTCTCTCTCTCTCTCTCTCTCTCTCTCTCTCTCTCTCTCTCTCTCTCAGGTGTCGTTCAACATCGGCGTGACGTCGAAGGGCTGTCCCAAGCAGACTGACCCAACCAAGTCTGAGGTGATCAAGATCAAGCCGCTGGGCTTCACTGAGGAGCTGGAGATCACTCTGAGCTTCATCTGCGAGTGCGACTGCCACAAAGACCGCATCCCCAAGAGCGAGCTCTGCCACAACGGCAATGGCACCTACGAGTGTGGCGCCTGCAAGTGAGTCCTGATCTTCCCGCCGGAACGTCTCTGGTTTGAGGGGACTCGTTCCACAGTTGCTACAGCAACAGGGGAGGTTCTAGTCCATTTCCAGTTACATTAAACATGATTGTTGTTATGCTGCTGCCCCCCCCCCCCGCCAGGTGTAACGAGGGGAGGATCGGCAGGCAGTGCGAGTGCAGCACCAACGAGGTGTCCAGCGAGGACATGGACAAGAACTGCCGCAAGGACAACGGCACGGACATCTGCAGCAACAACGGAGACTGTGTGTGTGGAACCTGCGAGTGCAAGAAGAGGGAGAACCCTGAGGAGCGCTACAGCGGAAAGTTCTGCGAGTGTGACAACTTCAACTGTGACCGCTCCAACAACAAGCTGTGTGGAGGTAGAGGAGTGTGTGTGTGTGTGTGTGTGTGAAGCCCTCTGTGACATTGCTTGTAAAAAGGACAACGCAAATACGATTTGGTTTGTTTCCAGGCCACGGGCGCTGTGAGTGCAGGATGTGTATCTGCGACGCCAACTGGACCGGCAGCGCCTGCGACTGCTCCCTGGACACCTCCACCTGCCTGGCCTCCAACAAGCAGATCTGTAACGGCCGAGGCACCTGCGAGTGCGGCACCTGCAAGTGTACAGACCCCAAGTTCCAGGGCCCCACCTGCGAAATCTGCCCCACCTGCCCCGGAGTGTGTGCGGAACACAAGTGAGTGTGGAATCTTGCTTTGTCAGCACGGCTCTGTCTGTCAGGGGGCAGGTGTGTGTGTGGTCTGTAACAGAAGCCCTTCCCTGCAGGGAGTGTGTCCAGTGCAAGGCCTTCGGGACTGGAGAGAAGAAGGACAACTGTGAGAGAGACTGTAGCTACTTCAACCTGATCAAGGTGAAGGACCGCGACATGCTGCCCCAGCCTGGCCAGGCCTTCCCCCTCATGCACTGCAAGGAGAGGGACGCCAACGACTGCTGGTTCTACTACACCTACGCCGTCAACAACAACACCGAGAAGGAGGTGCACGTGGTGGAGACGCTGGGTGAGAGGACGGGGGTGGATGGAGGGGAGGGAGGGAGGGAGGGAGGGAGGGAGGGAGGGAGGGAGGGAGGGAGGGAGGGAGGGAGGGAGGGAGGGAGGGAGGGAGGGAGGGAGGGAGGGAGAGGGGGAGGGAGAGAGGGAGGGAGGGAGGGAGGGAGGGTCGTGTTGTTATTCTGTAACTGGAGTCCTGAGGTTTTTGTTTTTAAATACTATTTTCCAACCCAAGAGGAAGGTAAACATAGCTCAGCTCTCTACCCAAGATAACATTTATTTTTCCATTTTCCTGGTACAGGAAGGGTAATTGATTGTGTGTGTCCATGTTGTCTAGACTGTCCCTCCGGCCCACCGATCATCCCCATCGTGGCGGGTGTGGTGGCGGGCATCGTTCTGATTGGCTTAGCCCTGCTGCTGATCTGGAAGCTGCTCATGATCATCCACGACAGGAGGGAGTTCGCCAAGTTTGAGAAGGAGAAGATGAACGCCAAGTGGGACACGGTAAGAGAGAGGAGAAGGAAAGGTTAGGGTCCAACCACCTCAGAGAACACACAGTCTACCAGAGACACAAACCAAGGCCCACCTCAGAGAACAGACAGTCTACCAGAGACACAAACCAAGGCCCACCTCAGAGAACACACAGTCTACCAGAGACACAAACCAAGGCCCACCTCAGAGAACAGACAGTCTACCAGAGACACAAACCAAGGCCCACCTCAGAGAACACACAGTCTACCAGAGACACAAACCAAGGCCCACCTCAGAGAACACACAGTCTACCAGAGACACAAACCAAGGCCCACCTCAGAGAACAGACAGTCTACCAGAGACACAAACCAAGGCCCACCTCAGAGAACACACAGTCTACCAGAGACACAAACCAAGGCCCACCTCAGAGAACAGACAGTCTACCAGAGACACAAACCAAGGCCCACCTCAGAGAACACACAGTCTACCAGAGACACAAACCAAGGCCCACCTCAGAGAACACACAGTCTACCAGAGACACAAACCAAGGCCCACCTCAGAGAACACACAGTCTACCAGAGACACAAACCAAGGCCCACCTCAGAGAACACACAGTCTACCAGAGGCCGAGGCATTGGAGTGAGAGTGGGCAGTTTGAAAACGGGTGTAGCTGTGGCTGAATATGGTTGCTGTTGCGGGGTACAGAGCGACAAGTGGATATACAGAATACACCGAGGGACTGGCAGGGGGCGCAGTGGGGAAGGAAACATGCTGGGAAACGTACTGGGTATCTGCTGTGTCATGACAGGGATGTGAAAGTAGTGTAGATTCCCGGGCAGCATTCCCATTTGCCATATCTCCAGCAGTACAAGGTTGGTGAACTTCTCAAGAGAGAGCTGTGTTTCAGAGTACAACAACAGCCACTTTGACGGTTTCTCAATATTGTTCCACCCTCCCCTTGCATTCTCCTAATTCCATTGAATCTTCTGCTTTCAAAAAAATCTGGTCAACATTGGGACTGAGTGAGACAAGGGACTTTTTTGGTCATCTTAGACACCCTCATCAGACCGCGCTCTTTTCATGGGTGGGGCCAAAGACCCCTCCTCTTTCTCAAGTCTCTCCACCAGACAAGGTTAACAGTATGCTTCCACCTAGTGTTGAAATACTGGTACTGCAGTTAGATGTCAAAATGCAACCACTGAATTTACGTCTAGGGTTTGATCAGTCAGTTTGTCGTGACCACTCCCAAGCCCTCCACATGGGGGAGGTGGAGTCCATGGGCAGGGTACCAAGGCCTCACAACCCTCTCATTGTGGCCAGTGAATCATACCCACTACACAAACAAACTTGGAGACCGATATGCCTCGACTGACAGTTAAATGGCTGGATCATTGATGAAAAGGTTGAGGTCTGTGTGGGTTGTCGTGGTGATGGGAAATAGTGACGTCAAGGTGTGGGGTAAACATTTTAATTACCATTGCCTATTTTCACTACACCTATTTCTGGAGTTTTATTTCAAGGTATTTTATTTAATCCTTATGTTATCTTCGGGTCATTGTGACCCATCAGTCATTGTGACTCACCGTCGTATTGCGACAACTTTACCTCACACAAAAACAAAGTGAAGCACTTTCTTTTAACCGTTGGGCTGTCTCAGACCCCCCACATTGCGATGGTTAAAAGAAAATGATTTTTATTTGTTTTTGTATTGGGTAAAATCGGGTAAACACAACGATGGTTCGTTATGAACCTTTGGGTCATGTGACCAGAAGGTTCACATGGTGGAGTCAGATGGCTGAGCGGTGAGGGAGTCGGGCTAGTAATCTGAAGGTTGCCAGTTCGATTCTCAGCCGTGTCAAATGACGTTGTGTCCTTGGGCAAGGCACTTCACCCTACTTGCTTCGGGGGGAATGTCCCTGTACTTACTGTAAGTCGCTCTGGATAAGAGCGTCTGCTAAATGACTACATTTACATTTAGTCATTTAGCAGACGCTCTTGGTTTGACTAAAATGTAAAAAAAAAAATGTGACCCGAAGGCAGCACAAGGGTTAACATAAAAATCTATATTAATCTCCTTGTTTAATTCTGTCTTTTCTCATTCCTCTCTGACTCTCTGTTTTTCATTCATGATTTTCCCTTTCTCTCCTCGGTCTCCTTGTCCTCTGAAAACTGTACTTCCTTCTCTACAAATAGCAAGAGAATCCTATATACAAGAGTCCTATTAATAAGTTCCAGAATCCAAACTATGGGCGTAAAGCTGCAGTTCTATAAGTTTGTATTTCTTTCCTCAGCACGTCACCCCTTTTTCTGCATGTGATCTGGTGTGTGTGTGTGTGTGTGTCTGTGTGTGTGTGTCTCTGTGTGTGTGTGTGTGTGTGTGGCTTTATTCTATCTCATCTGACTTCTCTAATGTCCCTGTTTCTTTTATCTAATTAGATGTTTGGTTAAAATGATGTAAACCTTACATACGCTGAGCAGTGCATGTTGTGCAAAAAACAACATTCACTTCCAGCACAGGAACCCGTTTTATTTTCAGTCTGCATCATTGGTGCTGTTTAATATGGTTCTGAAAGTGTGATTAAAATGGCATGTTGTGTTGTTGTGGTGTTCATTTGTAATAAGCCATAACAAGTTTTAGACTTCGCACAAATGCTCTCTTAAGGTGTTAATAGCACAAATATTTCACATTTAAATGGCAATGAGTGTGTGTTTCAACATATGGTTGCTACTGTGTAAAGATGCTTTTCGTGAATAAACCATTGGGTTCATATGTATGACACCCACAGTTTTGCCTTGTCCAGCAACATAATTCAGACCTAATGTCTGGACCAATGACCTAACTGTTTCCCTTGTGTATTTCAGGGTGAAAACCCCATCTACAAGAGTGCTGTTACAACCGTCATCAATCCTAAATATGAAGGCAAATGAGCTCCTGGAACTACGCTGTTCATTCAGAGGCCTCGGGTGTTAGTGTCAAGTCTGGCATGTTGTTTTTGTTTTGTCGCTTGGTTGTTATAACACATTTAGCCACTACACTTTCATTAACTAATGAATTCACTCATTTCTTTGCGTTGCGTTCTGACATGTGTACAGTGTGTGTTGTAATTGTATATACGTACTTTTAAGTGCACTTTGTTGCAGAAATTGAAATGTCATTTGCCACAGGACTGGTATAGGCAAAATGTTGTGCTTTTTCCTCAAATAATGTGGATATGAACTTTCCAAAAGGACCTCCTGTTAGTGTGAGGGACCTAATCTGAATTTAAAACAGATTTTCTGCAATGTTGTCCCAGAGTTTGCAATCATTCATGTGGACAAACTGATGTGTGTATGTGTTTATACATTAGACATCCCATACGATACTTGGATCATTGTTGTATCAAGGTTGTATGCAATCATAAAGCCAGTCAATGGTTATTGTCTTGGTTTGCTGTTGTGTAGGGTTACATTGTGACCATACAGTAGCTAAGATTTTCATATGAGGTGAGGTTTTATTTTACGGAGATGGAATGAAACATTGAGCCAGAATTTTACAAATTTGGGTCTGTAACTTTCATCCAATTTTGATTAATCTTTGCATTGAACAACTGTCTGTTATTTGAAGGGATTAAAAACACATTTGTATTATTCGTACAAAGTAAAAACATTTGTAAAATCCATTCTCTAAATTATTGAAGGTCAAATTCGATTTATTTCCAAGATGTATTTCGAGGATAATAATGAGCTTTCATATGAAAATGTTTTAATTCTGTCTCAGGTGTATGAGTGCTCCAATGCTGCCTTATCCTTTGTGTATCTCTGTTGCCAATTGTGAGCTTATTGTGACCTTAAGGAGATGGCTATAGCCCAGTGGTTAGAGCATTTGACTGCAGACCATGAGGTGACAGGTGCAAATCCTTCACTATGTTGCTATGGATACAAGCGTCTGCTAAATGAACAAACTATTATTATTACATTATTGTAGTTCTGAAGACATTATCTACATCATTCTATACTGTACTGTACATAGCCCTGCAGCTGCTGGTTTTATAATTTTTCAAGAGCTGGGAAGGGCATTGTCTCCTAAACACTATACTATGGCTCAAGCACCACATCATAATTGTTTTCACATCATAAATATTTGTTATCCTCTCCAAACGCTGTTTTTGAATTTATTTATTAAATAAAATTTCTAAATTGTATGGTACTGATTTATTGATGGAGCACACAGTCACACACCTGCCTAGGTATACCACAACCAACGACAAACGTTTCAAAAGGTTTAAAAAAAAAAACCTGAAGGAAAGCCTAACAAAAAGTTTGAAAAGGTTTACAAATATATATTTTTTAAAGGACCTGGAAACAAGAGGTCACATATTTTGATAGCTGTCGTCATGTTGAAAATATATTTTTGGAAAGAAAGTTTCCAATAGTTGAAAAAAGAATATTGAAAGTTTCAAAAGGTAAAATAAAATTACAAATTCTAAACTTTTTTATCACATCTGGGCCTGCTAGCTGTCAGGTAGATTTTTTTTCTCCAAAAATCTTCTTACGAACTGTAGAATACAAATAATTACAAGCCAACCACGATACAGATGTTTCCTAGCACAGTCTCCATCCCTAGACTAAGACTTGAGACTAAGACTTACATTGAGACTCAAAAAACTTTACTGTATTCAGGGAGGCAGTTTGTTGCACAGTTCAGAGCAAATAGACACATTAAAACACAAAGTAAGAACACAATAAAACCATACTGGCATAACTAGTATACTACACAAGGTTAGCTAAGGATACGACTACAAGGAGATTATGTTGACTACATACTGGTCATTCTTTAATTTGATCCTCTTAATTGTCATCGTAACCATTGCATTGTGGAGCTATGCTTCACCGTGTTACAAGCCTACGGTTCTCGCCCTGTGTTTTAGGCAAAATAAAATCTAATTACAGGAATCACATGGAAGTCTAGGCCTATTCTCTTTAGTTATGGACCACCCACAGGTTCCAAGAAACTCATGATGTTAGGTGGGCCATGGGGCTTGTGAGACCATTGTACAGTTTGCTGATGAACAGACTAGGTTCAGTTTTACCACACCAACCCAGGGTTCAGAAGCAAATTCCTCTTAATCCTTGCAGCAGCTTTTTAGTCATGCACACAGTCATGTGTAAACCTAGAAAGCCTTGCTGTTGGGCTAAATAATCCTGGCCAAAAAATTTTTTCAACAAAGCATGCTTGAATTCACTTAACACAGGGTATGATTAGAATTTGTTTTAATACTTCATACACAAACTGGTAGTGTATGTAAATAATTATGCTACCATAGATCACAACCATGTACATTTTAATCAAACTGAAACTAAACTTAATGAAGTTCTCATAATACTGACACAATACCCTGATTTATAGAACCAGTAAAACAACTCTCTCAGCTTCTCTACAGCTGAAAGTGATGCACTTTCATACTTGTGAACCATGCAACAGTTGTTTTTATGTACTTAACTCAGTTTTTCTTTGTGATAGTAATGAAGAGATAATACTACTATATACACAGGAGTCAGACTATAGAAACACTTCATACATAGTGTTCAACCTGGGACAATACCAAAAAAATGATTGCCTTCCCTATAATTCATGATAATACATTAATCACGGCAGTGTTCTAGAATGTATAAAAACGATATTCTAGAACGTAGAACTGGATTACAATACATGAAGTGTTCTGTTGTAGATGTACAATGGTTTTCTAGAACGCAGAGTGGGACTCTACAACGTAGAATACTGTGTTCTAGAACGTAGAATGGGATTCCAGAATGTAGCAGTGTTTCTACACTGTAGGACGGTGTAGTAGATGGACTTGGCCAGTGAAAGGATTCTGAGATACTGTAGTGGGCGTAGGGGCGTGGCCTGTCTCTACTCCCAGGCGAGCTCCAGCATCTTGCAGCTAACCTCCCACAGCTTCTCTGCCAGTTCCTCGTCCGACGCCGCTCTGGAGCAACGAGCTGGAGCACAGTCACTGTTTACACACACACACACATGCAAAACACCATGAGAACCAAGCATGATCCTACCACTACACACACAGGCCATCACTGTAAATAAGAATTTGTTCTGAATGATCTTGCCTGGGTAAATAAAGGTTAAATAAAAATAAAGAAAAGAAAACACACACAAGATTTCAGTAGGGCCAAACATGCTCTGTGCATGTGTATCTGTGTGTGTAAGGGAACACACTGTGTGCATGTGTGTGTCTGCGTGTCTGTACCTGTAGTACCCCCCACTCTCTGCCTCCAGTCCTGGCTGAACAGCACAGTAGATGCTGGTCTGCGCTCCCTCCACTGTGGTCTTGCTGAAGATGCTGAACACCTTCACGGCCAGCTGAACACCTGTGTTGAGGTGCCTCCACAGGTCAGACCGCACCACCCCGGGATGCAGTGAGAACACACTCACCCCCGTCCCTGCAAGGAACACACGCTCTACATGCTTACATGCCGCTTGCACATACATGTGCAGGTTATCATATACAGTCAAAGCGCCTACTTAATGAATACCTTGATGAATGTAAAAAAAAAAAAGTATTTGTATTTGTTACATTTTTGTTTATACGAATGTTAGCTCACGTGGGATTTGAATTATTTAGAGGTACTTTGTAAGGTTTAAACTGCATGACACAGGTTAGGCCACTAGGAAAACAGTTAAGAGGAACAGGACCAATAACCGCTCAGACACACCACTCAGACCACACAGGCCACCCTTCCATGCTCTTGTTCTCCCACTTGCATCCCAAAGAACCTGTTCTATAAATATATGAGGAAATGTCTGTATGCAGCCAGTACCCTGCCAACAGCCTCATACGGTACACGTTCCCTTACACACCCATGCATTAACACACACTCTTGACACACACACACGCACCTAAACTTAAACACACACAAAGGCCTACACACTTCATACACCCAAACTTAAACACACACTCTCTCGCACACACACACACACACACACACAAGGACACGCACATTCACACACACGGGGATACTCAAGCACATTTACAGACACACACAGGGTCAACCACATACTTCCCCTAATTCTGTTTTATCTCGTGTTGACAGATGCAGGCTTTCCTTAAGGACGTCAAATGCTGGACATTCTCTACAATCTTAAACATCCTGTCGAGAAGATCAAGAACAGGAAATATTATTCTCCCTGCGTGAGTGGAGCAAAAACACCTGTGTCTGTTCCAAAGTCATGCTGTCAATCAGCCTTAACAGGAGTTATGTTGCACTGTGGTAATATTTTTGTTCACCGTGGCTGGTAGCTGATATGAGATTACTTTGCAATTATTCCAAGTAAAGACAGACCGTTCCATGTCTCTGACCACTGACGCACTATGCACTTTGATCTTCTGCTAACCAAAGTGCAAAATATACAATGATAATCGGGGGGGGGGGGTCAACTTCTTCTCCAGGGCGTTTCTGATTACAGGTAAGAACGATATATAAATGTATCAGTCCCCGCGACTTGTTGTTTTTACCTCTTTCATGGGGTCCAAGTCTTAATGAGGGGGGTCAAACCCCCCCCCAAGACCCCCACAATTCAAACCCTGATACTAACCCCCTTGGTCATTTACCCCAAAACACACATGCTAACCCCTTTGGTCATTTACCACAAAACACACATGCTAACCCCTTTGGTCATTTACCCCAAAACACACATACTAACCCCCTTGGTCATTTACCCCAAAACACACATGCTAACCCCCTTGGTCATTTACCCCAAAACACACATGCTAACCCCTTTGGTCATTTACCACAAAACACACATGCTAACCCCCTTGGTCATTTACCCCAAAACACACATGCTAACCCCTTTGGCCATTTACCCCAAAACACACATACTAACCCCTTTGGTTATTTTATCCAAAACACACATGCTAACCCCTTTGGTCATTTACCCCAAAACACATACACTAACCCCTTTGGTCATTTCATCCAAAACACACATACTAACCCCTTTGGCCATATACCCCAAAACACACATGCTAACCCCTTTGGTCATTTTATCCAAAACGCACATATTAACCCGTTTGGTCATTTAATCAAAAACACACATGCTAACCCCTTTGGTCATTTCCCCCGAAACACACATGCTAACCCCTTTGGTCATTTACCCCAAAACACAAATGCTAACCCCTTTGGTCATTTACCCCAAAACACACATGCTAACCCCTTTGGTCATTTACCCCAAAACACACATGCTAACCCCTTTGGTCATTTACCCCAAAACACACATGCTAACCCCTTTGGTCATTTACCCCAAAACACACATGCTAACCCCCTTGGTCATTTACCCCAAAACACACATGCTAACCCCCTTGGTCATTTACCCCAAAACACACATACTAACCCCTTTGGTCATTTCATCCAAAACACACATACTAACCCCTTTGGTCATTTACCCCAAAACACACATACTAACCCCTTTGGTCATTTCATCCAAAACACACATACTAACCCCTTTGGTCATTTACCCCAAAACACACATACTAACCCCTTTGGTCATTTCATCTAAAACACACATACTAACCCCTTTGGTCATTTACCCCAAAACACACATACTAACCCCTTTGGTCATTTCATCCAAAACACATATACTAACCCCTTTGGTCATTTCATCCAAAACACATATACTAACCCCTTTGGTCATTTCATCCAAAACACACATACTAACCCCCTTGGTCATTTACCCCAAAACACACATGCTAACCCCTTTGGTAATTTCATCCAAAACACACATACTAACCCCTTTGGCCATATACCCCAAAACACACATACTAACCCCTTTGGCCATATACCCCAAAACACACATACTAACCCCTTTGGTCATTTTATCCAAAACGCACATATTAACCCGTTTGGTCATTTAATCAAAAACACACATGCTAACCCCTTTGGTCATTTCCCCCGAAACACACATGCTAACCCCTTTGGTCATTTACCCCAAAACACACATGCTAACCCCTTTGGTCATTTACCCCAAAACACACATGCTAACCCCTTTGGTCATTTACCCCAAAACACACATGCTAACCCCTTTGGTCATTTACCCCAAAACACACATGCTAACCCCTTTGGTCATTTACCACAAAACACACATGCTTAACCCCTTTGGTCATTTACCACAAAACTCACATGCTAACCCCTTTGGTCATTTTACCCAAAACACACATGCTAACCCCTTTGGTCATTTAATCAAAAACACACATGCTAACCCCTTTGGTCATTTACCCCAAAACTCACATGCTAACCCCTTTGGTCATTTTATCCAAAACACACATGCTAACCCCTTTGGTCATTTTATCCAAAACACACATGCTAACCCCTTTGGTCATTTAATCAAAAACACACATGCTAACCCCTTTGGTCATTTACCCCAAAACACACATACTAACCCCTTTGGCCATTTACCCCAAAACACACATACTAACCCCTTTGGTCATTTTATCCAAAACACACGTGCTAACTTCTTTGGTCATTTACCCCAAAACACACATGCTAACCCCTTTAGTCCTTTTATCCAAAACACACATGCTAACCTCTTTGGTCATTTACCCCAAAACACACATGCTAACCCCTTTGGTCATTTTATCCAAAACAAACTTAATAACCCCTTTGGTCATTTACCACAAAACTCACATGCTAACCCCTTTGGTCATTTCCCCCGAAACACACATAGGCCTACTAACCCCTTTGGTCATTTACCCCAAAACACACATACTAACCCCTTTGGTCATTTACCTCAAAACACACACACTAACCCCTTTGGTCATTTTATCCAAAACACACATGCTAACCCCTTTGGTCCTTTTATCCAAAACACACATATTAACCCCTTTGGTCATTTTATCCAAAACACACATGCTAACCTCTTTGGTCATTTACCCCAAAACACACATGCTAACCCCTTTGGTCATTTACCACAAAACTCACATGCTAACCCCTTTGGTCATTTACCTCAAAACACACACACTAACCCCTTTGGTCATTCTATCCAAAACACACACGCTAACCCCTTTGGTCCTTTTATCCAAAACACACATACTAACCCCTTTGGTCATTTTATCCAAAACACACATGCTAACCTCTTTGGTCATTTACCCCAAAACACACATGCTAACCCCTTTGGTCATTTACCCCAAAACACACATACTAACCCCTTTGGTCATTTACCCCAAAACACACACACTAACCCCTTTGGTCATTTTATTCAAAACACACTTAATAACCCCTTTGGTCATTTTCCACAAAACACACATACTAACCCCTTTGGTCATTTACCCCGAAACACACATAGGCCTACTAACCCCTTTGGTCATTTACCCCAAAACACACATACTAACCCCTTTGGTCATTTACCTCAAAACACACATACTAACCCCTTTGGTCATTTTATCCAAAACACATATGCTAACCCCTTTGGTCATTTCATCCAAAACACACATGCTAACCCCTTTGGTCCTTTTATCCAAAACACACATACTAACCCCTTTGGTCATTTTATCCAAAACACACATGCTAACCTCTTTGGTCATTTACCCCAAAACACACATGCTAACCCCTTTGGTCATTTTATCCAAAACACACGTGCTAACTTCTTTGGTCATTTACCCCAAAACACACATGCTAACCCCTTTGGTCATTTTATCCAAAACACACATGCTAACCCCTTTGGTCAATTAATCAAAAACACACATACTAACCCCTTTGGTCATTTACCCCAAAACACACATGCTAACCCCTTTGGTCATTTTATCCAAAACACACATGCTAACCCCTTTGGTCATTTCATCCAAAACACACATGCTAACCCCTTTGGTCATTTCATCCAAAACACACATGCTAACCCCTTTGGTCATTTACCACAAAACTCACATGCTAACCCCTTTGGTCATTTACCCCAAAACACACATACTAACCCCTTTGGTCATTTCATCTAAAACACACATACTAACCCCTTTGGTCATTTCCCCCGAAACACACATAGGCCTACTAACCCCTTTGGTCATTTACCCCAAAACACACATACTAACCCCTTTGGTCATTTACCCCAAAACACACATACTAACCCCTTTGGTCATTTACCCCAAAACACACATACTAACCCCTTTGGCCATTTACCTCAAAACACACATAGGCCTACTAACCCCTTTGGTCATTTACCCCAAAACACACATAGGCCTACTAACCCCTTTGGTCATTTACCCCAAAACACACATGCTAACCCCTTTGGTCATTTACCCCAAAACACACATACTAACCCCTTTGGTCATTTACCCCAAAACACACACACTAACCCCTTTGGTCATTTTATCCAAAACACACATGCTAACCCCTTTGGTCATTTAATCCAAAACACACATGCTAACCCCTTTGGTCATTTACCCCGAAACACACATACTAACCCCTTTGGTCATTTCCCCCGAAACACACATAGGCCTACTAACCCCTTTGGTCATTTACCCCAAAACACACATACTAACCCCTTTGGTCATTTACCTCAAAACACACACACTAACCCCTTTGGTCATTTTATCCAAAACACACATGCTAACCCCTTTGGTCCTTTTATCCAAAACACACATACTAACCCCTTTGGTCATTTTATCCAAAACACACATGCTAACCTCTTTGGTCATTTACCCCAAAACACACATGCTAACCCCTTTGGTCATTTACCACAAAACTCACATGCTAACCCCTTTGGTCATTTACCTCAAAACACACACACTAACCCCTTTGGTCATTCTATCCAAAACACACACACTAACCCCTTTGGTCATTCTATCCAAAACACACACGCTAACCCCTTTGGTCCTTTTATCCAAAACACACATACTAACCCCTTTGGTCATTTCATCCAAAACACACGTGCTAACCCCTTTGGTCATTTCATCCAAAACACACATGCTAACCCCTTTGGTCATTTACCTCTAAACTCACATGCTAACCCCTTTGGTCATTTACCCCAAAACACACATACTAACCCCTTTGGTCATTTTATCCAAAACACACATGCTTAACCCCTTTGGTCATTTCATCCAAAATACACATACCAACCCCTTTGGTCATTTCATCCAAAACACATATACTAACCCCTTTGGTCATTTACCCCAAAACACACATACTAACCCCTTAGGCCATTTACCCCAAAACACACATATTAACCCCTTTGGTAATTTTATCCAAAACACACATACTAACCAACCTCTTTTGGGTTGGTCCAAGTCTTAATTAGGAGGGTCAAGCCTCCCCCCAAGCCCCCCCCGTAATTCGAACCTTCCTTGCTCAGTACTTTTTGTACATCGCTTTGGATAAAAGCGTCTGCTACATGAATGTTAAATTAAAGAAAAACGAAGTATAACTTAGATTACATGAATCATGATGTCCTCATTTCAAATAAACATTTAACCTTTTTATACTTCCGTTTCCATAGATTTGAAGGAACTTGTAACTTGGAAGTGTAAACAAGACTCTCGTTTCCTTTAGACTTTGACGATGCTCGCTAATCCGGCCGTCATATTGCTCAACTCGGCCCTGCGTTCATGTCGTCAGGTAACTCAGAGACTTACCTCGCAGACGCTTGGCTAGTGAGCGCGTGCTCAGGACGTTGGCTAGTTTGCTTTGCCCGTAAGCTTTCACACTGTCGTAGCTTCGCTCGCTGTTGATGTCGTCCAATCGCAGGCCCGTCCAGGTGTGGGCCACGGACGCCACGTTGACGATGCGAGCCGGCGCCGATCGCTTGATTAGGTCCAGCAGCAGGTAGGTCAACAGGAAGTGACCTAAAGGAAGTTAACGTGAGTTTGACTTGGTGTTCAGCCACAAGAGCAGGGCTCAACACAAGGACAAGAGGGTGCAGATGACTGAACTATCTGACTGAAATGTACGGTCAAAGGAAGGGGGTTGTGTGACAGGACATTCTCAGGATGTGCTTCCATGTGTTCAGAAAGGGAGCTCAGTCTAACGCAGCTCCTAGCTGGAAGGTCAACAGGAAGTAACCTACAGGAAGTGACCTAGAGGAAGTAATGTGAGTTTGACTTGGGTTCAGCCACAAAAGGAAAAGCAGTGACTATGTATATAGTGTATATATTCCAAACGTCAGGTTTACACTGTCTACCCAACTGAACCGGTGACTGGGTGTCGTCTAGACAGGAGCCTAGAGAGAGATCTACAGTAACAAGAGCAAAGTAAGCCCACCCAAACAAACTTTACAACAAGGGAAAAAACTAGACATATTCATTCCTGCAATAGTTGCATGCCTATACTAATTCAATATAGCTAATCACATAATCAGATTAAGAATCCGCTAAATAGGACTGGTTGTATTAGGGTCCCCACTAGGCATTTGTTTGTGTGTTCATGGAGTCAAGTCTATGACAGACAAAATAACAGGAAACACGGTGTGCTTTAGTGCTTGTCTAAACGGTAAGTCGATTACATACACACGCATGTTTGCATGCCTGTCATTTGTTCTTGTGTAAAGTTTAAGGTTATTCCTCTTCATGAACACTTCCTAATGTGTGTTGCCTAGGTGACGTGTGTTGCCTAGGTGAAGTGTGTTGCCTAGGTGACGTGCGTTGCCTAGGTGACGTGTGTTACCTAGGTGATTGACCCCAAACTGCGTTTCAAAGCCGTCTGTAGTCTTAGAGTACGGACACATCATGATGCCAGCGTTGTTTATGAGGATGTTAAGCTTCTGCTCCTCTGGAAACACAAACAGGACCAACAGTTAGAAAATATTTTAAACGTATTTTCTTACAGACTTCTGTCCTTGTTTTCCCTCCAATTTTGGGAGGCTTTTTAGAGAGCATTTTCACTTATGGTAGTTTATCAAAGTTAGGAAAACTGGTGCTTCGGGTAGTTTACCAAGATTGCAACTAAGGCGCTTTTATATAATTGTATCCAAATATAGCCTCAATCATGTGGCCATATGGCGCATAATTACTCACCACTGAGACAGCACCACGGGCCTATTGCCCAAGGACGTGACCCCAACAGACTCAGAGAGTAAATACATGTATATTTGTTTGTAAAGTTCTTACAGTCTTCATTTAACACCAGCAGTGTTCATTTTACTCTTCGCTTGTTTTTACTTGTTTAAGTCCACTCTGGTGATACCCTGCACTATGTAAACACTTCACAGTGTCACAAGAACACTTTGAAACGAGTTGTGTACCCCTGTTGATGATCTCAGCCAGCTCCCTGATGGACGAGGTGCTGGAGAGATCCAGCTTTCTCACCACCACCTCCTCGTTCCCGGCATCGTCCATGATCTCCGTCCTGGCAGACTCCGCCTTCTCCACGTCCCTGCAGGCCATGATGATGCGAGCGCCTGGAGAGGTCGGGGGTAAACAGGTCACTGGCTTGGTTGATGACGTCAACACCAGGACTGTTTTGTTTGGCTAAAGTTGGGGTGAGAGAGCGGTGCACTGTGCTCTCAGCGCTCATTTAGCAACTTTGTCTCATTTAGAAAAGATTGCTAATGAACCATGACAGCGGTAAATGAGGGCACACACACACAAAGAAACACACACACAAAGAAACACACATACCCACACACACACAATGCCACAATAACTAGTAATTATGGCAAAGAACCATCATTCCGTTGGAGTGTTCAGTCTGGAATCTATCATGGCTTTGTTCTGCTCTCCCTGTTGTTATGTGGGACACTTCATGGTTTCTTAAATTCCCTGGCAGCAGAGTCATTATAATTAAAGACAAACAATAAATAAACAATTAGCGGAGGGTTCTAAGAGAGGGAGGAGGGAGGGGTGAAGGGGGGGAGGGAGGGGTGAAGGGAATGGTGAGGGGGGGACAGCTGACTCAAGCCCTGAGCTCACTAAGCAATGATCCCCTATGACTTCATGCCAGGGGAAAACATTTGCTAAAAAAAGAGAAAATCGTTTTGGTTAGACACTACATGGTAAACTGTTGATGTTGTTTATCAGAGAACGTCGACTTCTGTACAGACTGTAGATGAGAGGTCTGTCAGCACCAGAGAGGCAGGGGGAGCAGACTAATGGAGGTTTTTCAAGGCTGTACATCGAGCGGGCTGAAGTGAGCTGCAAGGACAAATAAATGAAAGTTCACTTTCGTTGAATCCTTTCTGTTTGTCTTGCTGATGTACAACGCAAAATGTTGTACCTTTCCAGATGATGAGAACAATCGAACTGATGTATTTCTTCTAATATCCCATTTTTTCCCAAAACGACTCTTGAAATAGACACAGACAAACTCTGAGTTCAAACTTTACAAAAACCAAAGAGTTTAAAGCAATCCCTTTCCAGTCTCTACCCTGCTATGCTTATCTGCCCAACTATAGGGAAGCAACGCCTGAACACACAAACTGTCTGAACTCACAGACACACACTCATTCACACACAAGCAGAAACACAGACACATACACAAACACACACACTTGAGATTTTTGTGAGAGGTACTGAGTGCTGCACCAAGCTTTTCAAATACAGCCAATGGAACAAAAGAAATCAAGTATCCAGAACCAGCTTTTATCTTCGTTAGTGTGTGTGTCTGTGTGTGTGTATGTGTTGTGCATATGTGTGTGTTTCTGTGTGTACCTGTATCTGTGTGCATGTGTGTGTGTGTGTATGTGTCCCTGTGTGTACTTGTGTTAGGGTGTGTATGTGTGTACGTGCGTCAGTGTGTCCCTGTGTGCCCTGTGGAGTGCTGGAGCCTGAGGAGAGCGCCCTGACAAAGCCCCCTCTGTCCCCTACTCTGACTTATCCCACACTAGCAGGGTTTATAATGTAGCCCGTTTCTAAAGGGAAAGCAGGACCACAGCTGCATGGACACAGAGGCAGGGCTATCTTCACACCTAGAGGCAGGGCTATCCTCACACCTAGAGGCAGGGCTATCCTCACACCTAGAGGCAGGGCTATCCTCACACCTAGAGGCAGGGCTATCCTCACACCTAGAGGCAGGGCTATCCTCACACCTAGAGGCAGGGCTATCCTCACACCTAGACGCAGGGCTATCCTCACACCTAGAGGCAGGGCTATCCTCACACCTAGAGGCAGGGCTATCCTCACACCTAGACGCAGGGCTATCCTCACACCTAGACGCAGGGCTATCCTCACACCTAGAGGCAGGGCTATCCTCACACCTAGAGGCAGGGTTATCCTCACACCTAGAGGCAGGGTTATCCTCACACCTAGAGGCAGGGCTATCCTCACACCTAGAGGCAGGGCTAGCCCAGTCTTGCTGCCAGCAGCACAGACACCTGCACATGTTATGAGAGCTGAGATACATAAAGACACCAGGCATGTGTGTGTGTGTGTGTGTGTGTACCTCTCCTGGCCAGGTCTCGAGCGGTCTCCTTGCCAATCCCAGTGTTAGCTCCTGTAATGAGGACAGTTTGGCCGTCCAACCTGACATCAGATGACCAACGGCCACACACACAGTTCCTGACACACACAAACACACACACACACACACAGAGTCATAAAGGTAATGTTCAACATAGCCAGATAGAGGCACACTGTACATTCAACAGTGTTTCAAGAACAGGAAATATAATTAGGAATGTCTGTATTATGAAAAACACATTCACCAAACACACGTCACCTCACAAAGTGATTTCTAACACCAGATTTGGACATCTCCAAGGCAACAGGGGGAACAGATTCCTTCATTAATAAACAGTGTTAGTCAGAGATTCGCACATAACAATGGCTTTAGTTACACCATCAGAGAGATGCGACTGAAACAAATCCAAAATATTAGGTTTGGTACACTAATAAATGTAAATATTAATAATAATAGTATTACTACTAATAATATTCTCACTACCCAGATACTCAATACTGTATAATATCGTCCGCACAGAACAATTCACGAACTTTGAATGTTAGAAAATGTGATGAAGGTTAAAACAAGATGTTTTTCAAAATATATACATCATAGATCGTCCAATTCTATGTCCAATATTTAGACACAAAAATGTGAATACAACTGACGATTGTATGATGAATAATTCAGATAAGGGAGCACTGACTTACCTAATTGCATGCATTGTTCTTGGTGATGATTTCTTCAGCACGGCGACGCTTTAAGTTTAACCTCAAAAGCTTAACTCAAGTTTGCTCTTTACATTCATCAGTTGATACGTTCCGTGTCTGCTGTCGCCGCCCACCCCGGCCCGTCACACACATAGCGGGAGCTACAATCACGTGGCTCGACCGAAGTCTCCCTTACCTATCGAGCGGGTGTGAAAGAAGCTTACCCCTGGGCTGTTAGAGCCAATAAAAGGCCACTACTTACTATTTTACTACTACTATATTTACTTCTGCAATCCATAGGGGTACACAACAGTCGTCTCTCAGTCAACATCATTTATGTTATTCTGTTTGGTAGGCGAAGGCCCCTTTGTGTTAATTTACAAAGATACTGTAGTTGCACAATATTGTCTGATTTGTCAGCACGACGTTGATGCCGGAAGTTTCAACAGGAACATGACACACTTAAACAATTTATAAGATCACTTTGTTGAAGTTAAACACATGAAACTCGCTTGTCAACATGGAGATGTCCTTTTTGTGCCTGGCATACAATTATTACATTTACATTTAGTCATTTAGCAGACACTCTTATCCAGAGCGACTCACAGTAAGTATTATTATTTAAAATGAATTACGTCAATAGCATTCCTGCTTTTAGAGCACATCATTGTTTCAGCCATTGCTCTTTGAAAGAAAGTAAGAAATACGTAGGCTAACTCTGGATTTACTGATAGCAATACTGCCTTTGCACGCTAGAGGTTCCCACAAGCACACTTTTGTCGAACAAATCTGTCGAACAAGCACACTTGTTCGACAGATTTGTTCTAAAACCTACAGTCTTTCAAAAGACTGACAAGGTTATGGTTCATTCTCGTTTTTTATTTCACCGCGGTCCAGAACACAAGACAAAAGCTAACATGCATTAATGTCATATCAATCCTTACATTGATTCACTCAATCCAACATTTTCTCTCTGAACACGTATTGATAAACGATTTGATGCCAAAGACCACCATAATACATCTCATCTTGTCACACAGTCACACTGTTATTACTGTACTGTAGCGACAGTGTATCTGAAGTTCTACCCTAACACCAGCCACTAGTGACTTCTACTAGTCTGCATCTTGACTGTCCCAAACTTTAAACTGACAGACAAGAACAACATGCATCATAAAAGTGTGCTTAATTAATGTTCATACATAACTCAAGAGAGAAAGACAGAAAGAGAGAGATTGGGAGATGCAAGGGAGGTGTGTATGCTTACATGCATATATGTGTGCGTGTGTGTGTGTGCATGTATGTGTGTGTGGCTCTTCATTGCCAGCGTATCCCAAGCAGGTGGCAGCTCACGGTCCAGAGTTTAAGAGCAGTACCATCATCAAGACCAGCCTTGGAACACAACGCCTCAGCACAGCTCCTGAGGAGGAGAGGAGAGGAGAGGGGGGGAGAGGAGAGGGGAGGAGAGGGGGGGAGAGGAGAGGGGAGAGGAGAGGGGAGAGGGGAGGAGGAGAGAGGAGAGGGGGGGAGAGGAGAGGGGAGAGTAGAGGGGAGGAGGAGGAGAGGGGGGGAGAGTAGAGGAGAGGAAAGGGGAGGGGGGAGAGGAGAGGGGGGGAGAGGAGAGGAGAGGGGAGGGTAGGGGGGAGAGGAGAGGAGAGGGGGAGAGAGGAGAGGATAGGGGAGGGGAGGAGAGCAGAGAGGAGAAAATACATCAGAGAATATGAAAGAATCAGCTTCAATCTCCTTCCAACCTGAAGTTCATGGATGGGGTCATATCCAGGGTCACAGGCTGAGTCAAGGTCTTTGGAGTTCCCGGAGAGACAGACCTGTAGTACCCCCCAGTGCAGAGCTCACTCTCTGGGGTGACAGCCAGGTAGAGGGAGGTCTGGGCCCCCTCCGCAGGAGTCTTCACCAGGTAGCTGAACCGGCTGATCAGCACCTGCAGGGGGCGCTGCAGATGCCTAACCAACTCAGTGTTGACGACGCCTGGGTCCACAGCATAGGCTGTCACACCTAGAGCTGTCACACACACATATCGCAGCACACACACACACACACACACACACAAACAAGTATCACCACACACACACACACACACATACATTGTATAAAGGTCAGCTGGAAGTGACCAGCTTAAAAAAGGAATTTGACTGTTTTAGGTTTCAAGTGTTTTCTTCTTTAGGCAACAGTGGTTTAGACATGAGACTGTCATACTAGAACAGTGTTCAGATTCATTCTCCATGCCCCCTCCCCCCAACACACACACAAGTTCATAAACACACTCACACAAACATACCAGTGTTCATGCATACACACACGCTCACACACACGCTCATACCCAAAAACACTCACTCACATGCCCAAACTCACACACACACACACACACACACACTGTTACCCTCAGCCCTCTTGGCCAGTTCTCTGGTAAAAAGGACGTTAGCCAGCTTGCTCTGAACATAAGCCTTCAGAGGATGATAGCTCTTCTCCATGTTCAGGTCCTCAAAGCAGATCTTCCCCATCATGTGAGCCAGCGAGGAGATGTTGATGACCCTTGAGGGGGCAGAGTGTTTCAGCAGGTCCAGCAAGAGGAACGTAAGGAAGAAGTGACCTTGAGAAAGGAAGAGAGAGAAAGAGAGAGGGAGAAAGAGAGAGGGAGAAAGAAAGAAAGAAAGACAGAAAAAGAGAGAAAGAAAGGATGAGAGAAAGAAAGAGAGAAAAAGAGAGAGGGAGAAAGATTAAGAGAGGAAAATTAGCATGAGTTACCTCCAAGGCGTCCATCATAGGCAGTTTCATCCCATTAGGATGGTTATAGTTCAGTGGTAGATCATGTGACTACAGAGCAAGAACTCATAGGTTAAAATCCCACCTTGAAAGTCCCTTTGGATTAACATGTCTGCATCGTTATTACTGGTTGGTGATTGGCTGTTGTCCTACCTAGGTGGTTCACGCCAAACTGTGTCTCAAAGCCATTCACGGTGGTGCTGTAGGGGCACATGGCCACACCAGCATTGTTGATCAGGATGTGGAGAGCCTTTTCCGCTAAGCAAAGAAATCAAATGTTACGTCTGGGTCAGTGATTCTGGAGAAAACATCAATTGACAAACAAACATCTGTGTCTGTGTGTGTGTGTGTGTGTGTCATCGTGACTCACTATTGTAGATATGTTCTGCAAATTCACATATGGACTTAGTGTCGGCAAGATCCAATTGGCCAGCGACCACCTTGGCTCCTCCCACCTCCTTGGTGATGTCACTCACTGCTTGCTCAGCCTTTGTCTTGTCTCTGCATGCCAGGATCACACGAGCTCCTGTAGACAGGACCACAAGCTCACGCTGTGTGTGTGTGTGTGTTACAGTAATATAGTGTGTGTGTTAGAGTAATATAGTGTGTGTGTTAGAGTAACATTGTGTGTGTGTCTTTCTCTGTGCTCATGGGCACAACTTTTCTTAAAAACATTGTGTGTCCATCTGTGTTTGTCTGTGTGTGTGTGTCTGCGCATCTAATCTAATAGTGTGTGTGTGTACCTCTTTTAGCCAGGTCCCTGGCGGTCTCCTTGCCGATGCCAGTGTTAGCTCCCGTCACTATGGCCGTCCTCCCCTCCAGACGCGCGTCTGACGCCCAGCTGGAGAAGAAGACAGATCTGGGGAGGGAGGAGAAGGGGATTCTGGGTACTGAGATACGACCAGCTGGAGAGCTGTAGAAGAAGAGAGATCTGGTTTGGGGCTTTGGTAAAGAGCTTGTCAGGGTGTGAGGAGGGGTAGGACCCAAATGCACGAGAGATGCGAGGCATGGTCGAAACAAGGGTTTTAATTCTCAAAAAACTGGGAACAGATAGGGCACTCACAGGGACAGGTATTGTAAGGACAAGACAAAGACTGGACACAAAACAGAAACCTAAATACACAGAACCAAACGACACACAGGTGGACACAATAACGCTAACGAGAACAGGTGAAGACAATGACAGGGAAACACTAGGGCAGGACAAAAAACTGAAACCAGGGGGGGCACGGCTGTGGCCGTGACAGAGCTGTAGAAGAAGAGAGATCTGGTGTGGGGTTTGGGTAAAGAGCTGTAGAAGAAGAGAGATCTGGTGTGGGGTGTGGGTAAAGAGCTGTAGAAGAAGAGAGATCTGGTGTGGGGTGTGGGTAAAGAGCTGTAATTGAAATTCAAACTTCAGTCTAGATTCTACTCAAGTATGTTTAACAGAGCTTCCTAAGACAAATCATTTGATTATACTTCATTAGCTTGAGGAGTTTGAAAAGCTTTTTAAGCTAAATAAAATGTAAAATAAAATAAGATAAGAAATGTAGACATTTTCCAATTCAGTTGAATTTGAACAGTACCTCAGTTAGAATCCACTGCTGAGAGAACGTAAAGAGACGTACCTGAGGGTCTGCATAGCTGATGTCTCTGGGAGATGAGAAGTTACTCTTCCAACACAGAGACTAGAATATTCTGAGGATATGTAGATTTAGTGTGTGTATGCGTGGATGTGTGTGTGTGTGTCTCATGATTCAGAGTTGTTTGAGGACCATTGAAAGGCTCTGGGGTGTGACAATGCCATGTCATATTCTCAATTAAGTTGTGTTGGATTGATTAAGTGTGTCAGAGAGAACATCTTCCGGCATTCAGTTAGGATATCTGAGCTTGATCTGCAAAGGGGGTTCAGAGGGCATCTTGAAACCAGGCATGAACAGAATCACTGGATTCTTGGAAAATTGATCTGGTGCAAGATTCCCCTGGGTGAAACACAAGTACTATCCTAATGGACAAGTGAGGGTGTGTAGTGTCAGTATTTCCTCGTGAGAAGTTCAGGTGGTTTCCAGGATAGAGTGAGGACCACACTACAAAGATAGAGAGAAGTGGGGATTGGGGGGGGGGAAGGAGGAGGAGAAAGACAGAGAGAGAGGGAGAGAGGGAGGAGGAGAAAGGAGAAAGGGGGAAAAGGAGAGAGAAAAAGTGAGGGGGGGAGAGAGAGAGATAGAGAATCTGAAGAACTCACAGAGACCAGTCTAATGTCATGCTCCCATGTACAACGCACTAACTTCACATCCTAAACCTTTCTTCCCAGCTAACTGATAAACGTCCATTAGAGGGCATGCTGCTGTACAGAACACGTTCAAACCAGTCCCTGTGAGACGAGGAGAGAAGCAGGGATGTGAAGCAGCTGAGATCTTCATGTAAACCATGTGTAGGTTGGTCAGGACTTCCTGTTTTCCTATCCAAAAACAACTTGAAAACAGCACAGTCCTCATATTGCACATTTGTCTAACACACACACACACACACACAGAGAGATAGACAATTACTGTACCACACACACACACACACACAACCTTAAAAGCAGACCTAATTCAGCACAACTAACTTCTCATGTGGTTGGGACAGAAATAGCTTAGCCATCATGCTACGCTAGCTGGATGTTTGCTCCAGAGAGAAACTGCTAGTCTTTCTAATGAAAGGTTGTCTATCATCTCTGGGGAAGAGACAGAGAGGACAGCCCTAGCCACATCTGTAATTAACAATGTTTTCATAGTGATTTTAGCTCAAAGGAACGACAAATAACTCTGTTGTAATTTGATGTTTCAAGAATAAGAAAGTTAGTCATCCACCAACTGCTGACCACACGGGGACTTCTGTTGCAAAACGACTCGATGTTTAAATAAAATATGTTTAAATTGAATCGTCTCAAATCAAAAGAGAAATCGTCCTTTCATTTATTACATTTGATTTCAACACATATTTACATTTGGTTTACAGTTGTGTAAAAATTTAAAAAAAGATCGTTTTCAACTTGTGTAAAGTCCATGTACAACAAGCTACTGGACTTTTTTCAAAAGGTCAGCAAATATTTAATTGAGTTATGTCTTAGTTGAGATGTGAACTTGAGCAACATATTTAAAAACACACAAGATACTTAGAAGGATAGAACAGTATTGCTCAACAAATGCACAGCATTTTTCTTACAAAAACAAACCACATTTGTGGTGCTACAGATATCAAATGGACCACAGGGGTAAAATAAAACTTTACAAAATGAATGAGTAATTAAATCATCTGAAGTAAACTTTTTTTGGCCCACGCGGACCCACAAACTGACAGACTGGATGACAGGTATCTGGACGAGGTGGATGTTGTGTAGCTTGTTTACCTTGAGGTTAGGAGAGGGCAGTTTCAGTTTGCTAGGACTCGGACACTATCCAGCTCAAAACCACAGTCCTATAAACACGCTTCAATCTCAGGCCCAATTCAATTTGGTTTCCTGCTCCCTAGAACGTTTAGGAGAGTGAGGAAGGAGAGTGTGAAGGTGGGCTCAGGGTAAGACAGGTCCAGGAGGGTTGAAACAGGATCAGGCCCAAGTCTTTACATCCTTCTGTCACAGCTGCTTGTTCACTTTTCCCTCGGCCAATCATTGGTCACTTCCTGAACAGGCAGGTTGTCATCCTGTGGGGGAGTGGGGGAAATGGAGATCCCTAGTGTTGGGATTTTGGAGGTGAGACTCTGAAAGAGCCAAGCGTTTTCATTGGCTTGCTCCTGGACAGGGTTCCCAAACGCATTGTCTAGCCCCGCCCCCGCGTTGCCTAGCGATGTCTGGCTGACATAGACAACGACGACTTCGCCGCTGAAATTCATCACCTGACCGCTGGAGATGAACGTGGTGTTGTGGTTCCCTGATACCTGACCTGAGAAAGAGAGGGGGGGAGAGGGGGGAGAGAGAGAGGGGGAAGAGACAGGGGGAAGAGAGAGAGAGGAGAGATGAGGGAGGGAGGGAGAGAGAGAGAGTGAGGCGGGGGTGAGGGAGGGAGAGAGAGAGAGTGAGGCGGGGAAGAGAGAGGGGGGGAGAGAGAGAACAAAATAATGAGTTGAGTTGTCCCTTAATCTCAAAGACACATCCTGTAGTGAAATGTCTATCTATATTTCTATACTATGACACAGACACAAACACATACTGTGATATAGAAGCAACTCATGGGTTATGGTGACCTTGTATGACAAACAGCCAGTGGGTGTGATGACCATGCATCAGACTGACCCACACACACAGACATACACACACAGTCTGGCCCATACAAACATTCCCCTCACTCTCAACCTCAATGCTGGTTTCTGAGACCATGCTCCCAGTCCAGAATGCCCAAGTACGTCCTACAGTATAATCGTTTCAGCATGACAGTCAGCTCGTCTGTGAACAGGCTTCCAGTCAGCACTGGGAGCAAAGCGAGGGTCACCTGGGGTGAGCATTCAGCCCCAAAAGTGATACTTGAGGCCTCTAGTTCATCTGTGGTCATGCTAATTCTCTACACAGAAACAAAGATCCAGTGTGTATTTAATTTCCCTCTTTCACACCTCCAGGAGGTATTTTTAGACCTGGCAGGAAAATGTTGTTGCGACACATCTGCCCCCACTTCCTGTTTGAAACTGTGGAGGACAGAGGGAACACACTGACCAAGGCCAGACCCTCGCTGACTCAGGCCTCACACTGCTGGTGTCACACACACACACACACACACACACACACACACACACACACACACACACACACACCTCACACACACACACATTCGCACATGCCCCCTAATGCACTCTCACACACACACTAACATGCCCACGCAGGCAAGTGCACACACACCCATGCCCACCGACACTCCCACACACACACACACAAACACACACTCATTTTTAAGCCGTCGCCTGCATTCGTTTACCAGCACAGCCTGCTTGTCTCATCAGTCAAAAATGCCTTGTGTCACCACGGTTACCAAAGCAAAGTGGGCACCTTTATTTACACATTGACTTAGTTTGCTCAGAGTTGCTGAGTGTTTTCACGCTGTATGGCAGACACAACAAAATGTCTTCTATTTCAGACTACACATCATCCCATCATGTTGAGACCTGGAGGACTTCTCTCATTGTCTACTCTCAATCTACTGTCACAGGAGAGGTGATCGTGTCCTCAATCTGACCTCTGTCTTCGCTGAGGTCAGGAAATCCAGTTTATGACCTGTTATCACTGCATTATGGGAAATTGTGTTTATTTCCTGAAGCACAGGAGTGTAATTAAAGTCTAAACTCATCAGCAAAAGTGCTAGAGCTCGGCAAAGCGGTCATTGTGTGTGTGTGCATGGGCGGTGTGTGTGTGCCTGTCAGTAAGTATTGCTCCATTGTGTGTTCGGTGCACATCTTGTTTCAATAAGATCTGCGGTTCCTTTACTCAACCACTTAGAACTCTGGGAAAACAGGAGTGTTGGGGAAGGCATAGCACTTACACACACACACACACAAACACACACAATGACCACTTTGCCAGACTGTAGCAAGAGACATCACACACACACACACAGACACAGAGACGCATAAACACACTCTGGAAGTGTAGTTTAGTTCTGCTGTTCTCGTGTTGCATTTCGTTCCTACTGTGTGTGGTCTCATTGAGGTGAAAGCGACACACTAACCTTCTCCCACATAAATCCTGGTTCTGAAGGCCTGAAGACTCTCCTAGGACTATTGTTACAGTAAACAAACTTTTATAAGATCTAGAAATTTCACTGAATAAACAAAACAGTTCTATAATTCTAACCATCGCTGAAGCCTTCTAGAACAACTTGCCACAACACACCGAAGTATCTAGTATGTAAATGTATGTCATTGGTATTCTGACAGTAGTTTTCTTTCAGAAGTCTATCTATTCTGCACCTACCCGAGGTGAGCACTGTTTCAGCCAGGTCACTCTGGAGGTTTTTTGGGGAAAACTCCAAGTCCACATCCCTAGGAGAGAGCTTGTCTCCCCCACTGTCCCTCAAGGAATGTCCCTGGTCGAGCTCCTCTGTGGAGGCCTCGGAGCTCGGCTCTGACGATGGCTCCCCATTGGCTGTGAGAGTGAGTGAGGTCACCGTGGGGGGCGGAGAGGGTATGGTGTCAGAGCCAGGGGCGGAGCCTAAACCGTCTTTCAGTCCATAAAGGCTCCTCCCCTTCTGTAGTGACCTGTCAGTCAGCTGACCTCTGACCTCTGCCCTGGCCTGAGTCAGGGGCGGACACAGGTCATGTGACAGGTCGGCAGGGGAGAGGAAGGAGGAGGCAAGGAGAGGGGAGGGAGGGAGGGAGGAGGGGGGAGTAGTCGCACCTGACTGGCTCTGGCCACCCTGTGTGCGTTGCTGGCCCTCTGTCCGCACTCCCTCCCCCTCATCCCCCTCTCCCTCCTCATCCCCCTCTCCCTCTTCATCCCTCTCTCCCTCCTCACCCTCATCCCTCTCTCCCTCCTCACCCTCATCCCTCTCTCCCTCCTCCCTCCCTCCCTCCTCTCCCTGGCCTACTCTACAGTAGCAGGGTCCTAGAGTCCCCGGGTTCACTGCCTGACTACAGTCCTCGTTCTCCCCGACCTCCAGAGGCTCGCGCACCGACGGCACACACACGCACGTGCACGCCAGCAGCGGGGATGCGCACGAGCCCTCCTCTCCCCCCTCCTCCTCTCCCTGCCTGGGAGGCGTGAGGGGCAGTTTGATGGAGAGAGCCGGGGCTGGGCTGGGGCAGGTGAGGGGCGGCTCAGAGGGGGTGCAGGGGTCCCCCTGGATCAGGCTGGTGGTCTCACACAGGGGACAGCTCTGGATGGGACTCTTGTCTCCTCCTCCTCCTCCTCCACTATGGTAGAGAGGAGCCAGAGTCTCCTGGAGAGAAAGAGAGAGAGAGGGGGGAGAGAGAGAGAGAGAGGGGGGAGAGAGAGAGAGAGAGGGGGGAAAGAAAGAGAGAGAGAGGGGGGAGAGAGAGAGAGAGAGGGGGGAGAGAAAGAGAGAGAGGGGGAGAGAGAAAGAGATAGCAGGTTCAGACTGACACTCTAGATTTTCTCTCGAGTTGCAGAGTCTTAAGTTGGGGTTCCTTCCTACCTGCTGAATCCTGGTTCTCTTCAGATTCTGGACGCAGGAACGCAGATTGACTGTAAGAGATAAAAGTCTGTCACATTTCTTCCCTTCACATTCAAAGAAATCCAATCAAACTGAACTAGATAGGGACCTCTGTGGCATGTACCAGACAGGATCTTGAGCTTGTCCTTGCAGCAGAACAGCAGCAGGATGAGGAGAGATAGGATGGTGATGTTGGACAGAATGGACACTACTACCCAGGAAGTAGAGGAATCTGGGGGGGAGAGAGAGAGAGACAGAGAGAGAGAGAGAGCAAGAGAGAGAGAGAGAGATCAGTTCAGTGTAATCGGTTCAATTCAAGAGTATTTCTGCCCAGTCCTCCAGCCAATGTTCAAACACTGTACAGCATATGCTTGGTCACTTTTGTCTGCTGTGTGTGTGTGTGTGTGTGTGTGTGTGTGTGTGCGTGCGTGCGTGTTTGTGTGTGTGTGTGTGTGTGTGTGTGTGTGTGTGTGCCAGAGAGCCAGGCTGGTAAGTTTACGTACCACCGGCTCCACACACAGCGTCGAAGCCGTCAGTACCAGACTTCTCTTCACTCCTCCCCTGAGCCTGGCAGCTGGGCACACACAACATGGACGCATGGTCAGGTGACTGTTCCTCCACACGACCTCATCTGTCCTTCTCTCTCTCTTCCTCTCTCTTTCTCGCTCTCCTTCTCTCTCCTTCTATCTCTCCTCTCTTCCTCTCTCCTCCTTTCTCTCCTCTCTCCTCCTCTCTCCTCCTCTCCCATTTTCTCTCTCCTTCTCTCCCCCCCCCTCTCTCTCTCTCTCCTCTCTCCTCTCTCTCCTTCTCTCTCTCTCCTCCTCTCTCCTTCTCTCTCCTCCTCTCCCCTTCTCTCTCTCCTTCTCCCCCCTCTCTCTCTCTCTCCTCCTCTCTCTGTCCTCCTTTCTCTCCATTCCGTCCCCCTCTCTATGTTGACAGTGTGTGTGTGTGTACTTACTTGGTCCAGGGTTTGCATGGTTCTATAGAGGTATTTGAGGAGAAGAAGCCCCTCGTGCAAGGCACACAGATCTTCCTCCCTGACTCTGCGGTCACCACACAAACACACACACACACACACACACACACACAGAGAGTAGGTTAAGAAAGGGTTAACACAGTGTTGCAGTAACATCAAGTGTAAAGTACTGAAGCTACTAATCTGTATGTGTACAGTATATGTGTCTGAATGCCTGTGTGTGTGTGTGTGACTGTGTGTGCCTGTGTGTGTCTGTCTCACCAAGAAGGGTCTCCTGTCCAGACCCTGGTCCACAGCTGGGTATCTTCTCACAGAACTCACACTTGATTGGAGAACACTGTCGTCCAGAGATGCACCTGCAGGGCTCTGGAGCCCTGGTGTTTCTGGGCCTCTCACTGCTAAAACCTTTCCCTGCACAGGGGGACAGCCAGGCGGGCAAACATCAACACACTTGTTCTTCATCTCCACAACAACAACAACAACAACCTCTCTCGTTGTCAGTCTCCACAAAGAAGCTTTGCACTGCGCCTGGTTAACATAGACCACTCCTTGAGTCTGAATGATTATAATTCTGACACGATTCTGTTGTTGTCGTGACTTCTGTGTTGCTACGGGTGAGGCTGTGGCAGGGGTGTTGTTGTCGTGGTAACTGACCGGCATCGCAGAGCTTCTGGGGATGACACTTGGTGTCGTTGTTCCAGTCTGGCTGGTACTCGTCATCGCCACACGGGTGACACTCCGTGTCTGAATCCATGGAGCACCGCTTCAGAGCAAAGGTACCTGGGGGGGGGGGGGGGGAAGGGAGGGAGGGAGGGAGGGAGGGAGAGGGAGTTGAAGAGCATGTAGTAATCTGTAGTAGAGCTGACTGCAGATCAAGAGGTTGACATTTAAAAGCCTCCCTACACGTCGCTTTGGATTCAAGTGTCCTACAATTAAATTAAATTGTTGTGTGTCTGTAGTGAGACCACTACACCACTCATCCCAGACAACCCACTAGCCTAAAGGAGGTAGAATGATGGAGTGAATCAATAGGAGGTTGAATTAAACCGTTTCCACCTGACACTAGAGTGAGGGGGGTGAGTGTCTGGGCGCAGGTCTCTGCATGTGCAGTGTGTGTGAGTGTGTGTGTGAGTGTGTCGGTGCCAATGTGTGTGTGTGTGTGTGTGAGAGAGATTGTTCCCCTTTCTGACATCCTTCCTCATTTCATTCAGGAAAAACGTAAAAATGGAAAAAGCATTTTTATCAGGTCATGTGAACCCACATTTCCCTCCAGTAACCGTGTGAAAAGAATGATCTGGTCCAGACACAGCTGAAGACACGAGTCACTGGCAGCTCTGCTGTCCTCACGTGTTCCTTCTGTGTGTGTGTGTGTGTTTGTGTGTGTGTCAGTGTGTGTCAGTGTGTGTGTGAGTGAGTGTGTGTGTGTCAGTGTGTGTGTGTGTAGATACCTGGTGAACACATGCTGCAGCATCTCCCATTTTTCTGGTACTTGTTCTGTCCACAGCCAGCTGGTCGAGAACAGGCCCTCTGCAAGACACAAACACAGGTTCTGCTGTCAGGTTCTGCTGTCAGGTTCTGCTGTCAGGTTCTGCTGTCATGTCTCTCTCCTTTATATTTCCTGTCGTTCTTCACCATATCTGTCCAAATAAAGCAGAAATGCCTTAAATATATTAACTAAAAGCTTAAAAAAAAGTCAAATGACCACCACAACCCTAACTTGACAGATGCACAAGCAAGGAGAGCAGAGGGAGATGGGTGTAGTTCAGTGGTAGAGTGTTTGACTGCAGATCAGAAGGTCAGAGGTTCAAGTCCCTGTACTGTCTTTTTAGATCAAAAAGTATACATGAACACTTGGTTTAGGAAGTGCTGGTCTCAGCCAGGCTGGTGAACTGGAGTGTTTCATGATCACGTAACAAAGAGTTCAAGAAACACACAAAACATGCTGTGGTTTCACCACCTACTGCTGTTGGCAGGAGTAATCCTGTATGTTCATACACACACACACGCTCTACTGCATACATATGCACATGCACACACACACACACAAACACACACACAGAAACCCTCCCTAACCAGTCTACCACATCCTGTTCTGTACTATCAAACCCATCTGCTGAATTAGAGAATAACGTTGTTATGAGAGAAAATATTCTTCGAGAGGGAAAGCTAAAAGCGTGCCTCCGCCTTGTGTGAAACTCAGGAACCAGCCCACAGCCCTGGACACGACACTACAGGCAGGCTCTCCTCCATCCTGCCCCCAGCTTTCTGCCCCCGCTGCTGGGGGAGAGCAGGGGCAAGGCTGGCCAGGACAGACATGGTGGAGGTGCGGCAGCTGGAGGGGCCAGGGAGATGGTGGTGGGGGAGTCAGGGATGTGAAGGTGGAGGGGGAAAAGGGAAGACTCCAAGATCCACCCTCTGCCTGTCTCTCTCCCTTTCCGCCCCTCTCCCCCTGCTCACCCCCCCCCCCCCCACTCGTCCCAGCCCCCCCCCCCACTCGTCCCAGCCCCCCCCCCACTCGTCCCAGCCCCCCCCCACTCGTCCCAGCCCCCCCCCCCCCCACTAGTCCCAGCCCCCCCCCCCACTCGTCCCAGCCCCCCCCCCACTCGTCCCAGCCCCCCCCCCCCCACACACACAGAGAGGCAGGGTTTAGTCCCTGCTGGAGAGGAGGCGCCAGAAGCTAAACAGGAAGAGGCGTGTCTAACGAATGCCATGCATCAGACCTTGTTTTGTTTCTACTACAATGCTAACGATGAACACCGACCACAGCCGTAATGATGACCATGTGCTAGCAGGAGAGGAGAGGAGAGGAGAGGAGAGGGGAGGAGAGGAGAGGGGAGGAGAGGAGAGGGGAGGAGAGGAGAGGGGAGGAGAGGAGAGGAGAGGAGGGGAGGGATGCTCCCAGGATTAAAGATACAGATGTTCAGATGTTCAGGGTAGATGGAGAGTTCCCATACATAGTTTTCCAGGAGTGTTTGGTCTGAATCTTCCTCTGAGACAAAGTTCAGATCTGGTCTGAGCTTGAGTTTGGTCTGAATCTTACTCTCAGACTAAGAACCTGACTTGAAGTAGATGAGGGAGGTAGGTTAGGGAGTGAGGAAAGGAGAGGATTAGGCTGAGGAAGCCACAGCTGTGTGTGATATTTCAGTCTGCATTGGTCAGATCTGGGCAAGAGGGCACAGGAAACCAAAGGAATGCTGGGAATTGTATTTTTCTTTCCACATCTGGGCTTCTCATAATTATGAAATTACGCAACAGTTTTCATTCACCAGTGGATGTGTATTCACTGAAAGGACATGCTCATCCACCCTACATGATTATAGGTTAGGTTTAGATTTAGAATCTTCCAACCACTGGAAGGACTATATCTAGCCGTTTGTGTGTGTGTGTGTGTTGTTCTTTGTGTATGAGTGTGTGCTATAGTGTTTGTGAACAGTAAGTGTGTGAAAACAGTTTTTCATAACTAATAACGGTGGCCTGTCTTGGGTGTTGTATGATCACAGGGGCACCAGAACATGGGGGACCTGAAGGACTTGCTCCTTAGACCACCTGAACATTTGCATAACTGCCACAAGAGCCTCTGGCCCCTGGCCAAGATAAGCAATCTGTCAGCCATGAATGGATTCAGTCTATTTACCTGCCTGAGGCAACTGGCTCCACAAGACATGGTATCTGTCTATCTAAGCACAAGGGACAGTGGACATAAACACAAAAGTACAACAGTGAACCAAACAGCACCCCATCAGAGTATAGTACAGGAGAGAGTAACGTGGAGTAGAGTGCAGTGCAGTACAGTGCAGTAGAGTAGAACTCACTGATATAAAATACTTAAACATGTATCTAATGTAGCGTGTTCTAATATAACTAGCTTCATAAACTACTAGAATCAGGCTTCCCAGACAGTGTTGCCCAAGAGCTGCAGTCAAGCTTGTGGGCTGATGTTACTTCAGCTCAGGTTGGGACCTGCAGCACACACACACTCAACACACACACACACACACACACAAGCACACGCACTCAACACACACGCTCTAATGCGGACTACAGCCGGCCAGGGGGCAGAGACGGATGCTCCTCGCTATGTGGCTTTAATTAATCGATACTATACCTACCAAGCAAATGAAGGATTTACTGTAAAGAATAAATGAACGAATGAAAAGATCATGGATATTTAAGAGGGTGGGGGAAAAATTAGTAAAGGATGTGAAAAAGACAACTTGAAACGGTCTTTACGACAGACTTCCAGTAAGAGCGCTGTCAAACACCGAAACAGATCTCAACGTAGGTCGCCACACAGAACTTTAGCCATACTTAATATTATGTGTTGAAGACGTCTTCAGTTAAAAATGTAATCTGTATGATGCCTCAATAAGCATCCTCAGTGACAAACATATCTGCCACGCGGCGTTTACTAAACAGAAGAGGAGATTGCGCTTGCAGTTGTGCGCGCGGACACAGCGGTTACGCGGAGAACCGGGAATTGAGGGGCGGGGGGGGGGGGGCGTAAATGGGAACCTCTGTTTCCAATCAGTTTGTGCACAAACAAGTCTACATTTTAACTATGTCTAAAGGCTCAACCGTTTTTAACGTGTGGGCTGATTTTCACTGTTTTTGATATTTACATGTAGAGGATGTTCCTGTATAATTTTGAGTTCTTAACTGTGCCCATGCCAGCATTGGTTGTTGCCCAAAACACAGTCCAGTCGAAAAAAATAAAGTTGGTTTACCTGTGCGCAAAGAACAAAAATCAGATGCGTTATCCAGCCTTGAAAAATCCAATTTGTAGAAAAGTTCACCCTCATCTTCGAGCTTATAAAGAGAAATCCGTTTGTCTCGGAGTTTGTCGCCTGGTAGACTTGAAAAAGCGAAAAAGGTTCGCGGTACCTGTGGTAAACTTCCCAGTCTGAATAGGGCTACGGTGTGTGGTTGAACACGGGCGAGACTCCGGTCTCGCTCTCGCTCCTCATTCCCCGTGTTGCAGTTTCTCCGCTCTCCCACACGTTGTGAAGCAAGTTATTGAGCACGCGAGTAAAAAGAGTGAGGGCAAGCAGCAAACAAGACTCCTCCCACGTGATGATGGACAAAACAATCTGTGTGTGTGTGGACGTGACAGAGTGACAGACAGAATATGATGATTTTCATTTATTATAAGTGTGGTGTCTGACAGTATAAGTTGATATGGTGTGTAACTTGAGAATGGGGTGAACGGTTTCTGTCCACCATGATGCTGAGGATTGGGGGGGGGGGGGGGGTACCTGCAGTGGGGGTTCAGTTATCTTTCAGCTATCTCCTCTCCTCTCCTCCTTCCCTTAAGGAGTTTTCAACATGAATGCTAAGCCCTGTCTGTAATTTCCTATTTGCATAACTGTCACCTTGAGTAAAACCTTTTATTCCCTTCCATTTCTCTTTTTTTATTCCTCTCCTTCTCTTTTTCTCTCCTTCTCTCTTCAACCACACTCCTCCCTCCTTCCCTCTCATTCTCTCTGCCTTCCTATCTCTAGTTCTTTGACCCTCTCTTCTCTTTCTCCCCCTCCTCCTTCACTCCCTTTCTCTCACTCCCCTTCTCTCCCTTTCTCTCCCTCCCTCCTCCCTCTCTCCCTCCTCCCTCTCTTTCTCTCCTCCCTCCCTCCTCCCTCCCTCTCTCCCTCCTCCCTCTCTCCCTCCTCCCTCTCTCCTCCCTCCCTCCCTCTCTCCCTCCCTCTCTCTCTCCCTCCTCCCTCTCTCCTCCCTCCCTCTCTCTCTCCTCTCTCCCTCCTCCCTCTCTTTCTCTCCCCTGTCTCCATGCCAGGGTGGGAGGACCAGCCTCATGCAAATTCAGAGGTCTCCCTCAGTTTTTTTTCCCCTTATTTTCCTGGGAGATTATTTCCTGGAGGCATGGTGGAGGCCCCACCCTGCTCTGCTCCCTCCATGCAACACTGGATATTTATCACTATTAGAGAAGAAACTCCTTCACCCCCTCCCTCCCCCTCCCTCCTCTGGTACAGGTCCATGCTCCAGGAAGAGAGACACTAAATATTAGCGGTTGTAATTCACACTGGTTCCATGATGACACGGTCATTGGAGATGCACATTCAAAATAGCTGAAAGTGACTACGGACCGCATACCTGACAACATCAACACTACGTAACTCCTGCTTTCGAACAAGACATTGTTGTGAGGAGGGTTCAGAACATTTCCATACCTGTGCATCACCTGCTGACAGTAGCAGAATTCCTTTATAACAATATGTTCATTCCACTATACAATATTCTCTCTCCCTCTCTCTCTTTGTGTCTCTCTCTCTTTCCCTCCATCTGTTTCTGTCCTTGTCATCACTCCATTTACTCCTCTCTCCCTCCCTCTCCCCCCTTCTCCTCCCAGGTGGGCTCCAGACCCCCTGCAGGGAGGTCAGTGGACGTGGTCATGGTTGGACCCTGTCAGTAATTACATACATGTACCAAGATCCAGCATGTGTGTATACCGCCTCCAATTAAAGGACTTCACGTATTTCAGGGCTGAAAAACACACATGCTGTTTTATGCCCCAGACAGTGAAGCCAAGCTGTGTGTGTGTGTGAGAGTGTGTATGTGTGTGTCAGAGAGTGTGTATGTGTGTGTCAGAGAGTGTGTATGTGTGTGTCAGAGAGTGTGTATTAGGCTTTGAGATCCTTACACTTTCCTCAAAGGCCAGAGCACAGTGACATTGTGGAATTCCACAAATGTGTACTCATGTCTGATTTCTGCAGTTTTATTTTGTCTCTCTGTCTCTTTCACACACACACACAAACTAGAAGAGAAGGATGGTTTTCATTAATGAAACCCTACTCTGGGCACCACATCTAAAGGCACAGTTTCAAAAGGGCTGTGTGTGTGCGTGTGTGTTATGTTCAGTCATGTCCGAGGGTCAATGTTCTGGTGGTGGAATCTCTCCTGCCTGCTTTGGAAACACCAGCCTCCCCAAACTCTCTCACCAAACTCTAGCCACACTCAAAATAACTAAAACAACCCAACCAACGCCAAATCTTTCTCTCCCTCCCTCCCTTTCTCCGTGGAACCCTTTCTCTCTCCCCCTCCTCTCATGATCTCGACCTTTCTGGCCCTTCCATCCTAGATGGTTCTCTCCCTCCCACTCTCAGCCATTTAAAACACAAACAGCCTCAGCTTGTGGAATATGGTTATTAAAAGCAAACAGCAAACAGTTCCACCTCCACATGCAAATCCACCCCACCCCTCATATACACACACATGGACACACCCACCCCCACACACACACACACAAACACACCCATATTCTATTCACCCATGCTCGTAAGCGCTTAGTTTCTCCACACGCTACTAAAATCTTTTCCACCTGGTAAGCTATCAGCAGTACTATTAACTATTAACTAAATATGCAAATTATGTTCTTTGATGGGATCAAACATTGAAATGGTGCCAAAATGAGACATAGCCCACCTTATCTGACCTGGAATCAGATCTTACCTGCTCTGCTGTGCTTAACCACAGCCCAGGCTCAATACACACAACAGATCTCAGATCAGGCTTCAGTACCTGCTCTCTCTGGCCAGTGGTCAGTGGTGTGTGTGGGACTTTTGGAACCTGCATTTAGACAAAGGAACATGAGTATGTTTAAAGTGTGGAAGACTGGAGGCATACCAGGAACCACGAGGGCCTAATTACTGTCAACACCTGCTGAAACTTTGAACCATATATCACCTTAACTGTGGATGTTTGAAACCTACACACACCTGCAACAAAGGTTGTAAAGACAGACACACACAGCTGCAATAAAAGACAGACATACACACAAAGAGACACAACCCACCTGCAACACACACACCACAGGAGGGATAGTGGTATACACACAGACAACAAAAACACACTAGCAACAAAAAGTTGTATAGACAGACACAACATACACACACACAGACACAGACACAAACAGAGACACACACAGCTGCAATAAGTGTTGTGCGTAAGTACACAAGTCTTTGTCTTGGTTTATTATTTCATGACACCGATTTGAAATGTACATAATAAGGGTGCTCTCCTCTTAATACAGTGTATCGTACAGGTCCATACTTTAAGAGCATATCCAAAACAACCAAAAAGAAACTATGACCGAATCTTAACACCCAATTTAGAAAAACATAATCAAACAAACAGTTCCAGACACACTGCAACACAGATCAAAGACAGGCAGGAATCTTCATCACCATCATGACAATCATCACCATCATACTAGGTTTAAACTTCTTCACAACTTCCAAAAACCCAACACAAAGAAACATTAAAATGTAACGGGAGTGACAATGTGTCCATCTCACATTGTATCAGACTCCCAAATCAAAATAAACATGAAATGATCCAGGATAAAACTAAACAGAAAGAAAATAAAGTGAAGTGCAAGTTTCTTTGGAGTTTGGACAAAAGTTTTAAAGATCCATAAATAAGTTATAAAATAGACACTATCAAAACAAAACATGACAAACATGTAAGACAAAATAAAGGCAGAAGGATTTATTTTCAATTTACTTCAAGTAGATGATTCTGCTCAGACAGACAGACAGACAGACAGACAGGTTGCCATTCTGGGTCCACAGGCTCCAACCTCTTTCACACAGAACATCTGATTGACACTGACAAAGAGGGAAAATGACACAGAGCATCTGGATCCAAAATGGCTACCATCTTAAATCAAACCCAGCTGAAGGAACTCGGTCTCCTTTTCTGAGTCCGTCTCAATCATTTAGAAGGCCCCTGCTCCTCTCTCTTTTCCGCTCCTCTCCTCTCCTCTTCAGTTCTCTTCTCTCCTCTTCTCTAGACCTCTACACTTGCAATGTCATTTAATAACGGAACAGGGTGTGTTCAAATCTCCAACCAGGCATCATCCAAACTCCCTCACCAACACTAGGTTTTGTCTGAACAGCAGAAACAGGAGAGAGGACACCAGCAGAGGAAGCCACTTGAGACAACTGAGACACACCCGAGTCTTGCGTGCTCCGCACCGAGAGCAGAGGCTCATGGGATAGGTGTGAGATGGGGTGGGGGCGGGGGCGAAGGGGATGGGGTCACTTTTTCCTCTGGAAGACGTTGGCCAGCATGGCGCTGGACGTAGTCAGCTGACCCATCTTGCTCAGGAACTTGGTCTTGGCGTCCTCGCCGACGATGCTCGCCGCGATGGACACGCCCCTGCAGAACACATACACACACACACACAGTGGTCAGACGGACCTACAGCATCAGAGGGTGAACTTTGACCCCCTGAGTTTCCTGTCTCGTGGATGACAACGGGTTTGTGGTGGCTGGTTCCTCTAGCAACACTTTCCATTAAGGTTACAAACACAACCGTGTAACTACACTGCTCAACCTACAGTAACAACATGGTACTTACTATACACGCACACACACGCACACATCACAGAACATGAAACAGTGAACCAAAATGAATGAGGCAGAACACTCATATTCATGACAGGGTACAGTGAGCCAGTGCAACGCACACACACACACACACACAGTTCCACTTTTAATGAGACCCTAACACATGTTGTCAAGATGGTGAAACGTCCATGAAAGACACCCACACAACAGTCTCTGTCTCAACACTAAGCCCTCTCTCCTTCCCCCTCTCCTCCTCCCCTCTCCCCCCTCTACTCCTCCCCTCTCCCCCTCTCTCCTCCTCCCCTCTCCCCCTCTCTCCTCCTCCCCTCTCCCCTCCTTCCCTCTCTACTCCTCCCTTCTCCCCCCTCTCTCCTCCTCCCCTCTCCCCCTCTCTCCTCCTCCCCTCTCCCCTCCTTCCCTCCGTGGTTCCGTGCGTGCGTGATGTGTGTGTGGTTCTGTGCGTGCGTGTGTGGTTCCGTGCGTGCGTGATGTGTGTGTGGTTCTGTGCGTGCGTGTGTGATGCGTGTGTGGTTCTGTGCGTGCGTGTGTGATGCGTGTGTGGTTCTGTGCGTGCGTGATGCGTGTGTGGTTCCGTGCGTGTGGTTCCGTGCGTGCGTGATGTGTGTGTGGTTCCGTGCGTGCGTGATGTGTGGTTCTGTGCGTGCGTGCGCGTGGTTCTCACCCTTGGGCTTCTCCGATGGCTCTGCTCTCCACCTTGATCTCCCCCTCCTTGATCATGGAGCTCAGGATCACCTGCAACACCAAAGCATCCTCATCCACCTGGGACTCACGGCTTCATCTGGGCAGGGTTGCATCCAGCTAGGCTAAGCTGTGCACTCACACACACCAAGTCAACACAAACGAGCAGAGGAGTCGTTTTAAAGGTGATCTGACAGTCCAGACACGGTGTATGTGTGTGTACCTCGTGTTCAGGAGAGAGCTGCTCCATGTCTACTCTCAGACACCTCAGCCCAGGCAGGAAGTGACTGAGCATCAGCTCCTCAGAGATGACTGGAGACAGGAAGTTAAAGAAGGGACAACCAAGCACAGACCTCCACTACACTTCTGCTGGCCTACCTACATGTGTGTCGACTTTAACAGGAAGTGACATCATCGAAGAGACCCGGAAGCACTTCTCAATGCATTGTCTCTCTTTAAGGGAGGCGGGAGAAACCAGGAGCTGCTGCTACAGACATGCAAGAACCCACAGCTGTGTGTGTGTGTGTGTGTGTGTGTGTTTAAAGGTCACCAGGCGATGGAAGGGAGGGTGCTTAACTGACTTTCTGACTCTTACACACACACACACACACACACACACATCTGTATGCTGGGAACTCTGACCAAAAAAGTTAGGATAGAGCGCTCTCTCTCTGCCCTCCCTCCCTCCCTCCCTCCATCTCACTCCCTGGTCCCAACCAACCCTGTAATTACCCTTCAGACCAAAAATGAAGGGAGTTTATTTTCCTTTCTCAACTCGCCAGCGGAACAGGCACACACACAACCAGTTGACACACACACACACACACACACACCTGAGAGATCAAAGCTACTGCAAAGTCCAGGGAACTAGGACCCTACAATAATTCTCACACACACCTACACCTACTAAGTCAATGTTATTTCATGAGGCCACATACATCATCCTGATGTGAAGCTGGACGGGTCAGAAGGGCTCTGGACGGCCAGCAGGGTTGAACTTCAACGTAACTGGACCTCTAACCACGGCTGTTCAACAGTACTCCTCTGAGTCACAGCCACAAAAATGTTACTTAATAAGCCACTGCAGAGACCAAGTTCTCTGGTACAAGGCTGGAGAAACTGCTTCCTCCTGTCAGTCCTGTACAGTAAAGGTGTGGAGCTGATGGGCCTAAACAAGATGGCTTGGTCCCACCCAGCACCCCCCCCCCCCCAGCACCCCCCTGTGACCCTGTGACCTGTGACCCTGGGGAGCTGGCGGAAGGATACAGCAGCAGGAGAGGGCGCTGTACGCCTCGAACAGCTGCATGGAGATATCCATCCTCTTGTTCTCGTTGGCCTGGCTGTTGTTGCCTAGCGCCAGCTTGTGGAGGTGAGGGAGGACGACTGGAGGATGACAACACATGACTGACAGTCACCAGGAGGGGGTGGTGTGTGTGGTGTGTGTGTGTGTGTGTGTGTGGTGTGTGTGTGTGCGCGGCGTGTGTGTGCCCTCACACTCGTCTCTGAAGCGAGGCTCTGTGTTGGGCCCCACACGCCTGAAGGTCCTGATGATCTCCATGTGGAGGGAGTGCTGGTCCTGGTACTGAGGGTCCTCCAGGAACGAGGCCAGCTGCATCTTCACACGCTCCAGGAGCTACACACACACACACACACACACACAGTTGACAGGTGAGAAAGGTGAGAGGTCAGAGATGACAGGTCAGAGGTGACAGGTGAGAGGTGAGAGATGACAGGTGAGAGGTGACAGGTGAGAGGTGAGAGATGACAGGTCAGAGATGACAGGTGAGAGGTGACAGGTGAGAGGTCAGAGATGACAGGTGAGAGGTGACAGGTGAGAGGTGACAGGTCCGAGGTGACAGGTGAGAGGTGAGAGGTCAGAGATGACAGGTGAGAGGTGACAGGTGACAGGTCAGAGATGACAGGTGAGAGATGACAGGTGAGAGGTGACAGGTCAGAGATGACAGGTGAGAGGTGACAGGTCCGAGGTGACAGGTGAGAGGTGACAGGTCCGAGGTGACAGGTGAGAGGTGACAGGTCCGAGGTGACAGGTGAGAGAGATGACAGGTGAGAGCCTTACCTCCTTCTGTGTGACAGTCTCCATGATGGTGCCGAAAGCAGGGATGGTGGATATCCTGACTGAGCTGCAGACCACACACCAGTTAGACACACACCTCACACACACCAGTTAGAGACACACCTCACACACACCAGTTAGAGACACACCTCACACACACCAGTTAGAGACACACCTCACACACACCAGTTAGAGACACATCTCAGACACCATCACACACACAACTGTCTCTCTGTCTCTGTATCTCACACACACACACACACACACACACACACACACACACACACACACACACACACACACACACACACAGCTCCCTCATGCACATGCACATACAAGCAGGTCTCTTCCTGCTCCATTGGTAACATCCTCTCTCAGGTCTCCATGAGGTTTGAACATTCACCACATGCATCCTTCCAGGAGAGTCCTACCTGGGCCCCGGACCAATACTCTGGAAGCCCTCCCCTCCCGGGCACGTATAACCTCCTCAGGTAGAGTGGAGGAGGGGAAGGGAGCACTGCCAGAGTATTGGTACGGGGCCCAGGTAGGATAAACGGTAGTGTACTGTAGCCCTGGATCAAAGCTTTACTTACACACAGTAGGATGTAGTGAACATTCAAAACAGGCTCAATAATGACAAACACCAAGAATATGAACGGGTCCTTATAGTTGCGCTATTGAGATATTCTTATTATGATGATGAATGGGCAGCAGAGTTAATGGTAGCTGTTAGATCATTCCACCGTCAGAAGAGGGAACTGATTATAGACAGGACTGAGGAGAGGTAGGGCCGGCCGGCCGGGTTCCAACATTGTTCGGAAGTTTCCTCCCCTCATCTCCTCCCCTCATCTCCTCCCTCCTCGTGGAGTAACAGGAAAAACAGTCAAGTGTTCCCTCCCTCTCTCCATCTCCGTCTCTTGACTGGGAACAGGAGGCGGGGAGAGGAGGATAACCAAGACTGTTGAAGTGCAGCCTGGAGGGGGGGGGGGGGGGGGGGGGGGGGTTGACTCACAATTCAGGCCCACTGGACAGTGTAATAAGGGCCGGGGCAGCCCGGCGGTCTACTAAGGCCTCACTCATGCCCCGCAGAATCAACTGTAAAACCATGAGACAGAGAGAGGGAGGGAGAGAGGGAGGAGGGGTTAAGGTGGGAGAGAGAGAGAGAGGGGGATGGAGGGATGATTATGGAGGAATAGAGATAGAGAGAGGGATGGAGAGGGGGGCGGATGAGGAGAGAGGGAGAGAATGATAGAGAGAGATTAAGGAGGTGAGGGGGGGGGCGGGCAAACAACCAGGATCTGAACAGGTTGGTTGGAGGGGGGGCTGCTAGAGGGGGGGGGCTGAGGAGGAGGGGTTACTTGGCCATCATGCTGATAGTACAACTCCACATGTAGCCAACGAGAGTCAGGTTAGAGTCGCACGTTGATGATGCGGCGAGTGTGCAGATCACTGATTGGTCAGAACAAAAGGCTTGTTTTATCCAGGGATCGGTTCAGATGAATCCACATCCTTCTAGACTGACCAAGGATTGAAACTGCTGCTGCGATGGTTAGTGGTGCAGGTTGATGATGACAGAACGGTGGTGGTGAGCTGGCGTCGCTTGCTGATGACACGTGCGGTGTTAGTGACAGTGGTGGTGAACATTACAGACATGTGACGGCACGCTACGACCACACCTTGACCTTGGGAGGGACCCAAGATGGACCACACACACTCAATCCCACCAGGATCAGAGTGGTTCAACCACGGTTCAATCATGATTATCTATGCTGAACCACCGATTTAAGTATCTCAGTCAAATCACCGATTACATTTTCTATGGTGAATCAATGTTCTCAACTGAATCACTGACTCAGTACGTTCAATTAAATCACTGAATCAATTAGAATAAAAAATACATAGCTCATGAATTCAACTGTAATGCCAGTGGTGTCAGTGTGTCCTCTAGGGGCTGGTCCCAGGGTCAGGGGTCAGGGGTCATGGGGTCAGACTGGAGGCGGAGAGGGAGAGAGACGAGGCAGGAGCCACTTACATTTCGGGGTCGCTGGAGAGAGTGATGAGAGCAGGGACCACTCTCTGAGCCACCAGAGTCTCATTCACCCCTTTCACCAGCAGCTGATTGGACAAGCCAGCCGTGAGGTCACGGGCCAGGGCGGGGCATGGGACAGAGCGAGCACGGTGTCATGGCAACACATCGCCGAGAGACAGAGAGAGAGATGGAGAGAGGGAAGGGAGGAAAAAACAAGAGAGAAAGAAAAAAGAACAAAAAGGAAGAACGGAGTGGTATAAAAAAAACGACAAGAGTTGTAGCAGCAGCAAGGCAAGGTAGAGTAGATACACACACACACACAACACAGGCACACACACACGCACAACCCAGGTACAATACACATCCATACAAATCATAAGACCAAGGCCAAGCAAACAAAGCTGTACGAAACTACTGCTAGAGAGCGTTGGGAGGACTGCTGCCCCTAAGCCCTTGTCTGGGGTCAGCTCTCAGCCCTGCTGGGGACGCCTCTGCCATCCCCAGAGGACAGAATCTGATCCTGGGTCAGGGTAGAGGCAGCCAGTCCACCCAGAGCTCTGGCTGAGGTGAACAGGCTGTACCACTATGGCATGGTGACAGAGGGTGGGTGAAGGGACTGTACCAGTATAGAAGAAGGAGGGGGGGGGGTCAGGGCTGTACCACTCCTCCTCACCCGTAGAAGTTAATAACAGGCCCGGTTTCCATTTCTGTCCTAGTGGTGCTGACTGAACTAGAGGACTGGACGGGTGAAAACAAAAATGGCCGACAGCCTTATTCAGCCCAAACACAGGGCTTGTCCATCAGGTTCCTCTAGCGGGGAGGGTCTTAACGAGGGGCCAGGGACACAAATGGAACGAGGCCGGGCTGTAGAGGGATGAGGGGGTCTAGTAGAGATGTTGTAAGATAGGAGGCCTTAGGCAGCTTAGCTGACACAGAGCAGACAAACTACAGCACTCAGGACATACTGTAAACAACTGTTGCTTTAGCATTACGATTATTTGTATTAATACGATACACAGTTAACATTAAAAAGGAAGATATACAATTTCAAATGTATTTTCTTGTAATTTTTGAATAGAAGTAAATGTTATCAATCGAAATGTTTTGCGAATAAAATTGTGTGGGTGTGTGTAGTGTGTGTGAGAGTGTGAGGTGTGTGTGTGTCGTACCTCAAACATGCGTGCAGCGGTGCAGCGGACCAGAGCGGAGGTGTGCACCACCCCGTACCACAGCACGGTCAGCAGCAGCTCGTGGTACACTGGGTTAGCCCTGCAGGACACCACACTGATGAGGAGGCAGATCAATACCACCATGACAGTGTGTGTGTGTCTGTGTGACTGTGTGTGAGTGAGAGTGTGTGTGTGTATCCTCTCACCCCAGTTCTACAAACGAGGCCTTGAGGCTGTCCAGGGGTGCGTGAGATAGCGACAGAGTTGTCATGACGTCCTCCAAAAACCCAACCAGCAGCTTACGGTCTTCGTCCTGAGACACACACACACACACACACACACACACACTTAGAGGTGCTCTGCACACAGACACACACACACACTAAGAGGTGCTCTGCACACACGTACCTGATTGTAGCATGTCAGTACTCCGGTGGCGTAGATAGGAACGGTAGCCTTGGTTAGAATCCCGTTACCGGCAGACGCATCTAAGGAGGAGGGGCCAGGATGAGCTGACCAATCAGAGTGAGTGTGTGTGTGTATGTGTGTGTGTGTTTGTACTCACCCACGTTCTCCTCTGAGAGTCGTAGTATTTCTTGGAACTGTGGTTTGACCTGAATGAGACCAAGACATTCAGAAAGATACACAAGGAGACACAAGACCCAGGATCACACACACACACATTCACTCTCATTCTCTCACACACACACCTTAGTGTTGGTTCTCTCACACACACACCTTAGTGTTGGTTCTCTCACACACACACCTTAGTGTTGGTTCTCTCACACACACACCTTAGTGTTGGTTCTCTCACACACACACCTTAGTGTTGGTTCTCTCACACACACACCTTAGTGTTGGTTCTCTCACACACACACCTTAGTGTTGGTTCTCTCACACACACACCTTAGTGTTGGTTCTCTCACACACACACCTTAGTGTTGGTTCTCTCACACACACACCTTAGTGTTGGTTCTCTCACACACACACCTTAGTGTTGGTTCTCTCACACACACACCTTAGTGTTGGTTCTCTCACACACACACCTTAGTGTTGGTTCTCTCACACACACACCTTAGTGTTGGTTCTCTCACACACACACCTTAGTGTTGGTTCTCTCACACACACACCTTAGTGTTGGTTCTCTCACACACACACCTTAGTGTTGGTTCTCTCACACACACACCTTAGTGTTGGTTCTCTCACACACACACCTTAGTGTTGGTTCTCTCACACACACACCTTAGTGTTGGTTCTCTCACACACACACCTTAGTGTTGGTTCTCTCTCACACACACCTTAGTGTTGGTTCTCTCACACACACACCTTAGTGTTGGTTCTCTCACACACACACCTTAGTGTTGGTTCTCTCTCACACACACCTTAGTGTTGGTTCTCTCACACACACCTTAGTGTTGGTTCTCTCACACACACACCTTAGTGTTGGTTCTCTCACACACACACCTTAGTGTTGGTTCTCTCACACACACACCTTAGTGTTGGTTCTCTCACACACACACCTTAGTGTTGGTTCTCTCACACACACACCTTAGTGTTGGTTCTCTCACACACACACCTTAGTGTTGGTTCTCTCACACACACACCTTAGTGTTGGTTCTCTCACACACACACCTTAGTGTTGGTTCTCTCACACACACACCTTAGTGTTGGTTCTCTCACACACACACCTTAGTGTTGGTTCTCTCACACACACACCTTAGTGTTGGTTCTCTCACACACACACCTTAGTGTTGGTTCTCTCACACACACACCTTAGTGTTGGTTCTCTCACACACACACCTTAGTGTTGGTTCTCTCACACACACACCTTAGTGTTGGTTCTCTCACACACACACCTTAGTGTTGGTTCTCTCACACACACACCTTAGTGTTGGTTCTCTCACACACACACCTTAGTGTTGGTTCTCTCACACACACACCTTAGTGTTGGTTCTCTCACACACACACCTTAGTGTTGGTTCTCTCACACACACACCTTAGTGTTGGTTCTCTCACACACACACCTTAGTGTTGGTTCTCTCACACACACCTTAGTGTTGGTTCTCTCACACACACACCTTAGTGTTGGTTCTCTCACACACACACCTTAGTGTTGGTTCTCACACACACACACCTTAGTGTTGGTTCTCTCACACACACCTTAGTGTTGGTTCTCTCACACACACACCTTAGTGTTGGTTCTCTCACACACACCTTAGTGTTGGTTCTCTCACACACACCTTAGTGTTGGTTCTCTCACACACACCTTAGTGTTGGTTCTCTCACACACACCTTAGTGTTGGTTCTCTCACACACACACCTTAGTGTTGGTTCTCTCACACACACACCTTAGTGTTGGTTCTCTCACACACACACCTTAGTGTTGGTTCTCTCACACACACACCTTAGTGTTGGTTCTCTCACACACACCTTAGTGTTGGTTCTCTCACACACACACCTTAGTGTTGGTTCTCTCACACACACCTTAGTGTTGGTTCTCTCACACACACACCTTAGTGTTGGTTCTCTCTCACACACACCTTAGTGTTGGTTCTCTCACACACACACCTTAGTGTTGGTTCTCTCACACACACACCTTAGTGTTGGTTCTCTCACACACACACCTTAGTGTTGGTTCTCTCACACACACACCTTAGTGTTGGTTCTCTCACACACACACCTTAGTGTTGGTTCTCTCACACACACACCTTAGTGTTGGTTCTCTCTCACACACACCTTAGTGTTGGTTCTCTCACACACACACCTTAGTGTTGGTTCTCTCTCACACACACCTTAGTGTTGGTTCTCTCACACACACACCTTAGTGTTGGTTCTCTCACACACACACCTTAGTGTTGGTTCTCTCACACACACACCTTAGTGTTGGTTCTCTCACACACACACCTTAGTGTTGGTTCTCTCACACACACACCTTAGTGTTGGTTCTCTCACACACACACCTTAGTGTTGGTTCTCTCACACACACACCTTAGTGTTGGTTCTCTCACACACACACCTTAGTGTTGGTGAAGATCTTGCCAAAGGTACGGCAGAGCCTCCAGAAGAACCTGGAGAACTCGTGAACGCAGGTGGAGGAGGAGACGTTTATACCCCCAACGATCTCTATCAGCTGAGGGAGACTGGAGAGAGAGAGGAGAGAGAGGGGAGAGAGAGGGAGAGAGGAGAGAGAGAGGAGAGAGAGAGGAGAGAGAGGGGAGAGAGAGGGAGAGAGGAGAGAGAGAGGAGAGAGAGAGGGGAGAGAGAGGGAGAGAGGAGAGAGAGAGGAGAGAGAGAGGAGAGAGAGGGGAGAGGGAGAGAGAGAGAGAGAGCGGAGAGAGAGAGAGGAGAGAGAGAGGGGAGAGAGAGAGAGAGAGAGGAGGGATAGAGAGAGAGGGTTGAGAGAAGGGGGAGGAGAGTATGTGAATTTTGAGTGTGTGTGTGTGTGAGTGAGTGTGTGTGAGTGTGTGTGTGTGAGCCTCACAGCTGGTTGACCACCCAGAGCAGTGAGTCCCAGCCCGTGGTGCCCTCGTGCTCCAGCTGGTGGTCGTACAGCAGCAGCAGAGCGGCGAGGGTCTCTCTGCTCCCCACGATGGTGGCTACGTCCTGGAGAGGAGACGCCGGCCGGGGAAACCGAGTCACTGTCGGGGTCACACAGGTCAGAGGTCAGAGGTCGCAAGAGGGGTGTGCGTACTGCTTACATTACATTTACATTTAGTCATTTAGCAGACACTCTTATCCAGAGTGACTTACAGTGAATACAGGGACATTCCCCCCGAGGCAAGTAGGGTGAAGTGCCTTGCCCAAGGACACAACGTCATTTGGCAGAGCCGGGGATCGAACCAGCAACCTTCTGATTACTAGCCCTATTCCCTAACCGCTCAGCCACCTGACTCCACCTGCTTCTTTAAATGACTGTATGAACGAGGTGTGTGTGTGTGTCTCACCCTCTATGTGAGGCAGGTCTCCCTGTAGTCGGACCCTGCTGGAGAAGGGGGCGTTCTGGATGACGACAGCGAACAGAGGAGGGATGAGGGACTGTAGGGCTGACAGCAACATGTGCAGCTTGTGCTCATCAAGACCATGCTCCCCCTGCTGGGGGGGGGGGAGGGGGTAGAAGAGTCACAGATAGAGAGTAAGAGAGAGAGGAGAGATAATCAAACACACTGAAATACTCACACACACACACAACAAACACACACAACAAACACACACACACACACACTCCCCTCCCTCTCCCCCCCAGGTCCCCACCTGCAGCAGCCTCTCGATGCGTGTGAGCAGTGAGGGGATGAGGGAGGTCTGCAGGCAGCCCAGCTCTGAGCTCCAGGCAGCGAAGGCTGGGATGAACACCTGGTGGATGGAGCTCACCACGCGCTCCGACGGGTCGCCTAGCGACAGCAGCATCAGCTCGAAACCCTGGAAACAGCAATGCTGTCAGAGCCTGCGGTGCCTCTATCACACGGACGCCTTCACACCATCACTCACACACACCTGGGAGTATTTGTCGGGGTCGTCGATGTATCCCATAATGATCCCCAGGCTCTTGACGACGGCCTCTCTCACCATGTCAGCCTTGTCCTCAGCCAGCATCTGCTGCAGCATGGACAACACCAGGGAGGAGCGGATCTCCTTCTGCTCACACACACAGAGATACATGTACACACACACACACACACACACACACACAGATACATGTACACACACACACACACACACAGAGATACATGTACACACACAGATATAAGCATGCAACATATACACATTAGTGAATGTTAATAATACTAGTCTGGGCTTTGCAAAGTAGCCTGTGTGTGTGTACGCATGTCTGACTTTATATGTGTGTATATGCGTTTGTCTGACTTGGGTGTTTTACGTGTATTTGTGTCGATATATATATGTGTGTGTGTGTGTGTGTATCTCTGTGTGTGTGTGTCTTACAGGCAGGTAAGGTGCTAAGGCCCCACACGACTCTGCTACCAGCAGTCTCCTCTCTGGATACTTATGGTTGATCTGGGAGAGAGAGAATAAGGGAGGGAGGGAGATATGAAGGATGGTTGGTTTAGAGGAGAGAGACACAACATGTTGACACCAGGAGATTCTTCAGTGTTTGTCTCACTGTGATATCTCCTGGACCACTCAGGGGTCATCTCCACGACAACGGCACATATTTCTTTATTGTTTTTTATAAGCACAAGACGAATGTTTCTGTAAACAGCAGGAGGAGTCGTAACAGTGGCAGCTTCAGCTGAAAGTTGTTAGAGGTTAAACACACAAGGTGGTGTACCTGTTCTAAACCCTCAACACAAGGTGGTGTACCTGTTCTAAACCCTCAACACAAGGTGGTGTACCTGTTCTAAACCCTCAACACAAGGCGGTGTACCTGTTCTAAACCCTCAACACAAGGTGGTGTACCTGTTCCCAACACTGTGGGAGAAGTTCCACCTCCACGCGAGTCGGACCCACGTGCCTCGCAAACGCCACACACCCCGTCAGGATCATTTGCCTGGACACACACACACACACACACAAACCAGAGAGATCAAAGTCTGAGGATTAAGCAGCATATAGTCAAACACACAGACATGCATGCACGAGCACACACACACACACACACACAGACATGCATGCACGAGGAAACACACACACACACACACACAGACATGCATGCATGCACGAGCAAACACACACCTCTGTTCATCGTCAGGCCTCTTGATCAGGTTGAAGAGGATGTGGAGCAGCTGGTCCCTCTCTTTAGACTCTGGATGAAGACACGCCGTGCACAGGATGAGAGGAATCAACTCCTGCAGGGAGAGAGAGAGGAGAGGGAGACAGGGGGAGAGAGAGGGAGGAGAGGGAGACAGGGGGAGAGAGAGACAGGGGGAGAGAGAGGAGAGGGAGACAGGGGGAGAGAGAGACAGGGGGAGAGAGAGGAGAGGGAGACAGGGGGAGAGAGAGGAGAGGGAGACAGAGGGAGAGAGAGACAGGGGGAGACAGAGGGAGAGAGAGACAGGGGGAGAGAGAGGGGAGGGAGACGGGGAGAGAGAGACAGGGGGAGAGAGAGGGGAGGGAGACAGAGGGAAAGAGAGACAGGGGGAGAGAGAGGGGAGGGAGACAGAGGGAGAGAGAGACGGGGAGAGAGAGTGGAGGGAGAAAGAGGGAGAGACGAAGAGGGAGACAGGGGGAGGGAGACAGAGGGAAATAGAGACAGGGGGAGAGAGAGGGAGAGGGAGGAAAACAGAGTTCAGTTCTATTCAGGGACCTGTTCCAGTACAAAGCAGATGTATCAGGTGGGAGTTGATTGGGTAGAGGAGAGAAGGGGGGGGGAGAGAAGTACTAGACTATGGTCCAACACCAACAAAACAGGACGTCAAATAAACCAGAGGAACATGCATGGCTGGCTGACATACTGGTCTAATCTCATTCTGTAATCTCATTTGTATAATCCCATGAATTTGTATCAGTATTCTGGTTTTACAAGATATAGTTTTAAACATACACGCACATACGGTTTCCCTGTAAAATAGTGAGTCACTAGATGAAACACAGTTCACGGCTAAGGTCTCAGCATTCCTGTAGACAGCAGACCAAACCACACCAGCAACGTCCAAACCAGGAAGAGGCCAGAACCAGACCCAGACCCAGAACCAGACCCAGAACGAGCAGGACAAATACAGATCCCAGACAGCCACTGCTCACTGCTCGAGCCTTGCTCACCCTAATTAGAGAGCATCCGAGTTCAACACACACACACACACACATATATATATATTTTTTTTTCCTGAAGCCATATTTTCCTGGAAAAACTCATGTTTTCCTGCTGAATGCTGGCAGATGGAGCCAGCAATGAGGATGTGGGATGGGGTGAGTCAGCCGGCAATGCCGAAAGTTCTCAAGTCGCTGGTGTAACAACATCAACTGGCACTACACCTATTTCTGTTCTTCTACGGAAAGTGGGATTTGTGTGATGAAGTGTTCATTCATACATACTTCTTTTGTCTTAACCTGTCCGTCATATACATGGCGTTGCTCAATCACAGCGTTCCTGGAAGCAGGGAGTGGCGTGAGGCCGTGTCTGGGCAGGAGGGAGGGAGGGAGGAGGGGTACAGCTCAGCAGAGCAGCACCCCACTTCAGATCAAGAGGACGCAGGTTCAACAAAAGTGTGAGAGGTGCTGGGGGTTAGGGAGTCGGGATAGTAATCAGAAGGTTGTTGGTTTGATTCCCGGCCGTGCCAAATGACGTTGTGTCCTTGGGCAAGGCACTTCACCCTACTTGCCTCGGGGAGAATGTCCCTGTACTTACTGTAAGTCGCTCTGGATAAGAGCATCTGCTAAATGACTAAATGTAAATGCACTAGTAGCTGAGTTGTGGCTACTTTGCCGAGTGCAGGGTACATACAGACAGTTGCTTGACTGTGACCACAGAAACACTGTCAGAAGAGTGCTCTCCTGATCCCTGGTCATCTGCTGCCCGTTCTTCATCCACTACCTGGACGTCCCTCTGGCTCGGAGCGTCTGGCCAAGAGGTAGAACAGACCTGTCAACTACGTCTCTATCCTGGTCGGATCAGTTAGAGAACCGGTGGTCTTATCTCTTCGCTTGGAGAAGAAAGGGGAAGTAAGATCACATGACGTCTGAGGGTTAATCTTTTTACGACGCTCGGCACTTCTGAGGAACTGTCAGAGTGTCGGAGTGAAGGCAACGTCCCGAAGGGGACACAAAGATAAAGAGTTTGCCGGAACACTCAAAGGCTTTTTTTACTGTCGTGTGTTTTTCTTTTCTGTGGTGTTATCAAGAAGTTGAGGGTGCGGTTGGAGGTAAATGATTATATCCCGAGGTGATACAGAAGGCAGGTGGTCAGCGACTCTCACACCAAGACAAACACACAGGGCCTTTTAACTTTTGGTGAAAATAGAGAGAAAAACTGTTTTACTTAAAAGTGAGGTGTGTCTTCAAGTTCAGAAGTGGTTGTGTGTGTGTGTGTGTGTGTGTGTGTGTGTGTGTGTGTGTGTGTGTGTGTGTGTGTGTGTGTGTGAGAGCGAAGAGCGTTTGTACGTGTGACTGGAGGGTCTAACGGACATGGTTCAAGGTCCACATCCTCCAGTGAAGCGTGAAGTTGACATCGCTTGTTTTTTCCCTTTCTCCCCTCTGCTCCCTCGCATCCTAGCCCCAGGACTCTGGCACTGGGCCCACTGCTCCAGAACTGTCACAGGGTCAAATAGCAGCATAGGTCATCCATGCAAATACTCCAGGCTACCGGTTAGGCCTCTCCTTCCTGTACCCAGACCCTTGTTCCACCCTCACACACGTCACAGTCAAAACTGAATGGATATCAATTTAATATAAATTTAAGTGGTTTTTCTATAGACTTGTCATCTGTGCTGTGCATACTGATACATGTTTAACTCGTATTTGTGTGCTTTAATCTATCGATTAGAGCACACAAACGTTCACATTAACTCACAACACACACACCTCACACACACACACACACACACCTAGTAGAATCAGACTAGCAGGATGCAGTTTGAATAATTATTTCAAACTGAATGTGTTCAGTGTTCACTTTTAAAAATAAACAGAATCGATAGATTACAATAATGACTTTTTTGGTTGTCCACTTCTCAACCAATCACTGACAAGCGTTTTACAGAAGCAGCCAATGAGAGGAGCAGAGGACAAGAGGGACCAATCAGAGAGGGGCAGGGTGCAGAGGCACAGTTAAGAGGGAGGAGTAAAGCAGACCCACTTTACTGGCCGGAAGCACAGACTGATCTGATGGACTATGATGAACTAACTGTAGATCAACCACTGAGCACAGGCCGCGACTAGCCCTTACGCTAACCATGGTGTGACCATACTGTTCATAGCGATTAGCCCTTACACTAACCATGGTGTGACCATACTGTTCATAGCGATTAGCCCTTACGCTAACCATGGTGTGACCATACTGTTCATAGCGATTAGCCCTTACACTAACCATGGTGTGACCATACTGTTCATAGCGATTAGCCCTTACACTAACCATGGTGTGACCATACTGTTCATAGCGATTAGCCCTTACGCTAACCATGGTGTGACCATACTGTTCATAGCGATTAGCCCTTACACTAACCATGGTGTGACCATACTGTTCATAGCGATTAGCCCTTACGCTAACCATGGTGTGACCATACTGTTCATAGCGATTAGCCCTTACGCTAACCATGGTGTGACCATACTGTTCATAGTCTAATCTGACTGACTGTTCATGGACTAACCATTTACAGATCATAGACTAAACAAAGACCATTCATAAACTAAGCACAGACTGATAATACTAACCACAGTGTAACCATAGACTAACCACAATAACCATGACTACCCCTCCCCAAGCTGTGGCAGCAGTAGCCAATAGGAGTGGGTCTGCGTTAGGCCTCCTGGTCAGGTGTGTGCGTGTGGGCGTGAACAACTCACCTGGCAGAGGTGCACAACCATTCTCTGGGAGCAGAGAGGCATGCACAAGAACCAGAGGATGGGTGAGAGGAGGAGAAGAAAAGGAGGGGGGGAAAGAAAGAGTGAATGCCAGGAAGACACCAAAGTGAGGAGGAGGAGGACGAGATGAAGAAAGGAGTAATTGTTGAAACAACAGTCGAGTCAGAATACTGAACAAGCCCCCCCCCCCCCCCAAGACAGAGAAGATGGATGGATGGACGGATGGGGGAGGGGAGTGAGTGAGGAGGGGGTGAGTGAGGAGGGGGTGAGGGTTACCTCTCTCTTGGCTAACAGGACGTTGGGGACGATGTGAGGGAGACAGCGACCCAGCATCAGCACCACACTCTCCTCCTTGTCAGCTATACGAGACACCTGGGAGGGAGGGGGAGGGAGGGAGGAGAGGGGAGGGAGGGTGAGGCGGGTGAGAGGGAGAGGAGAGGGGGGGGGAAGGGAGGGGAGGGGAGAGGGGGGGAAGGGAGGGAGGGGAGAGGGGGGGAAGGGAGGGGAGGGGTAGGGGAAGGGAGGGGAGAGGAGAGGGGGGGGAAGGGAGGGGAGGGGAGAGGGGGGGAAGGTAGGGGAGGGGAGAAGGGAGAAGGGAGGGGAGAGGAGAGGGGGGGTAGGGAGGGGAGAGGAGAGGGGGGGGAAGGGAGGGGAGAGGGGGGTAACTGAATTCAATCAGAATCAGACACACAAACTAGGCACCGTGAGTGTACATGTTTCTGTGTGTGTGTTAATTGTAGGCTGTGTGTGTGTGTGTACCTCTGCTCCCAGGCGACTGTCTGAGGACATTCTGCAGAAGGACAGTAGAGCCTGCTGGAACGCCGGAGACAGCTTCCTGTGACAACACAACACCACAGAGTCACAGCACCACAACCACTGAGGACACATACTGACATCTAGTGGCAGCACCTGGTAATGGCAGTTATGGCAGCAACCGAAAGATGAGCTTGGTAAAGTACATCTGCAACATATTTAGTGAATGTATGTGCATGTGAGTAGTGTGTGTGTGAGAGTACATGTCTGTGTGTGTGTGTGTATGAATGAGTGTGTGTGTTCATGAATAAGTGTGTGTGTATGAATGAGTGTGTGTGTGTGCCCTATAAGATCCATCCCTCACCTGTTGGGCCGGTCAAACTGAACCGGCACCTTGCTCTTTAGCTTGGGGTGAGGGTGGGACTGTATGGGGGCGGGGCCTGGGGAGGGGTCAGGCAGTGTTGCCGCGGCGACGGGGGCGTTGTCGGGCTCCGACACCCCCCGGATGTCCAGGTACTGGCCGTTGTCAAGGGAGGGGGGCGGGGGGGTGGAGGAGAGGGGGAAGGGTTTGGGATTTGAACCCAGGTCCAGGGTGGTGGGGGGAGGGGAGGTGATGGTCCTCTTCAGAGACTGGATCTCACTACACAGGAGACAGGACAGGCTGTGATTGGTCAGCACAGACCACATGACCTTTCAGACTCGGCGGAGAGAGGATGATGTGAATGTCAGACGACCAGAGGTGAGGAGTTCTGAGAGGTCTGGTTGTTGTTGGAATGGTAGTGACAGAAACACACATACGCACTCTCACACACGCCCAAGCACACTCTCTCACACACACACACGCCCAAGCCCACATGCACTCTCTCTCACACACCCACACACCTCTGCAGTTTGTTGATGTGCTGGGTCAGAGTCAGCTTGTCGCTGTTCAGCAGGCTGATCTGGTACTCCAGCTCCTGCACAACCTCCGCCTGTTGCTAAGAGACAAAACACAAACATCATGAACACACCACCTACAATGTCCAGTTTTCATCTGGCCAACGCTTTTATCCAAGTACTGAGGGGGATTCGAACCTGCAATCTCTAGATCTGCAGTCAGATGCACGCAGACACACACACACACACAGACACACACACAGACACACACACACACACCTGCTGGGAGAGGTGGAGCTGTCTCTGAGACTCCTGGGTGAAGAGGTTTCCATCGGCCTCGTCTCCCACGGCGACGTCCTTCGTATCCCGGGACGACGGCAGGGCGGAGCCACAGCTGCGGTAGAGCTGCAGCAGGTCAGGAGGCTTGGGGGTGTTCAGACCCACATCGTCCCACAACTCAAAGTCCTGAGGTCACAGACACGAGGTCAACACACCTGTCTAACACCCGTCTAACAACCCATCACCTGCAGTAAACCCAGAACCTGCAGTAAACCCATCACCTGCAGTAAACCCATCACCTGCAGTAAACCCAGCCCTGCAGTAAACCCAGCACCTGCAGTAAACCCATCACCTGCAGTAAACCCATCACCTGGAGTGAACCCAGCACCTGGAGTAAACCCATCACCTGCAGTAAACCCAGCCCTGCAGTAAACCCATCACCTGCAGTAAACCCAGCCCTGCAGTAAACCTATCACCTGCAGTAAACCCAGCACCTGCAGTAAACCCATCACCTGCAGTAAACCCAGCACCTGCAGTAAACCCATCACCTGCAGTAAACCCATCACCTGGAGTGAACCCATCACCTGCAGTAAACCCAGCACCTGCAGTAAACCCAGCACCTGCAGTAAACCCAGAACCTGCAGTAAACCCAGAACCTGCAGTAAACCCAGAACCTGCAGTAAACCCAGCACCTGCTGGAGCGTACCTGGTCATCGTTCTCATCTGAAAAGGTGATGGCCGACAGCTTGTACTCGTTCTTTAACAGATATTCATTCACCAGGAAATTTAAGGCCCTTTTCTCCAGAGGACGGATTGGCTCCTGAGAAGGAAATATCAGAGAGAGAAGTAGAGAGGGAGAGAGAAACAGGGATGGAGAGACAGACAGAGAGAGATACATGGAGGGGGAGAAATAAATGGAGATGGACAACGAGATATAAATTTATATACGATTAATTCTACTGCATTCTGAAGTTCTCTCCTGTGATCAGATTCAGTGTGCAGGATCAGTCAAGGGATGTGGCCGAACCTGAATCTCAGGACTTGACTTGAAGTTTTTCCTCTCCTGCGAGGGAACTTCACTTTCTGGAAAAACAAGAGAAGATCAGAGAGGTAAGAAGAGAAGACCCCCGTCCCACCGGACAGAGGAGGAGAGAGGAGAGAGGGATGAGAGAAAAACAGAGAGAGAGAGAGAGAGGGATGAAGAGGAAGTGGAAAGTACGCCACCTGCTGCCTGAGTCAAGTTGGCGCGCAGAGCTTGTATGGTCTCCTTGGCTTTCCGTAGCTCAAACTCCAGCACTGGACAGGAAGTGACATCACACACACAGGAAGTACATCCAACCAAGGAGAGGGAACAAACAAACAAACAAAACAAAGATGGCCATGAAGAAAAATTAAAGTAAACAGAATGAAACCCCCGGCCCCGCCCTCCCCATCGGAAAACAAAACATAACAACAAGTATCATAAGAAGCTGAGGCAAAATAAACAAACACATGCAAATTATGGATCTAAGGAATGCATGCAGCAGAGGATCATGGGATAGCTTACAGTCCTCCAGCCTACGAGTGTATCGATGAGGGCGAGTATCAATAGTGCATAGTGACTTTCCTTCCTTCTCTCCTTTCCACCAACATCCCCAATGCTTTCACTGACACCTTCATTTTGTTATAGTCCGCTCTGATACTAAAGTATTAGAATGCTATCATCCCCTTCCTAAGACTTGATCCCTGCAGACAAGGAAAGGAGACAAGGAGAGGAAGCCAACTCAGACTATTGAGATGCAGCCTTGATACTGGCAGCTGTCTGACCAGGGAGTTTACAGCCAACATGTAAAAAGTGAGACCGTTTTAGACCCAGGCTATTTTTCCTTAAAGACTCCTCTCCTCAAGGAGCGTGGTAGCTTTTAGTCGTGATCGGAATAAAAACCCACGTTTCGAGATTGTGAGCCATGAATTAAAGTGTTTGGCCTCGGGTAGTTCCAGTTTGACATGGATTAGATGAAAATGGAATCTGAATCCATCGATGCCAAATAACTACTTAATATCAATATGCTAAAACTATGTACATAAACTACATTCCACTTTCATTTCTGTACATATTATCCTACCACCGTCACACGGCCTAGCACTGTGTCCTTGGGAAATGATAGTAATGAATGACCGTTTATAACAGTGACAATAATGCCAGCTTTGCAATAAAAATTGCTACAGAAAGCATACAGCTAGCTGGCCGGCTAATCTTGACAACTCGATAAATTGCATGACACGTTTCATAAAACAGAAACAATGGCGTCAATCGGAGATTGTTGACAGTTGCAACTTCCTTTGATTCAGAATTGATTTGATTCAGTGACACCTATTTGTGCCTTTCACTTTCACAACCGAAAACATCTTCTTTATCAGCAGGTCTGTGTGTGACAGAGTACGTGAGTGTCCTAGACCAGAGGTACAGCCCTGGGCCCACTGCTGCGGACTGTTGCACACCTGTCTGATCAGTGTGGGCGTGGCCTAATGGGCTTGTTTGTACCACTGGGGGAAATCCTCTTTTGAATCATCTGTGTTCTCATTGATCACGAGCAGCCATTCTTACAGACCCGGAAAGATTTCTGCGCGGTAAAAAGCGCCTGGGGGCCATTTAGAAAATGTACAAACGCACCCAAAAATCAAACGCGCTTGTAAGGGGCTGAGCTGCAACAGTATCAAACAGGCGTGGGTCTCAGAGGACCTCTGGCATGTGCTCCGACAGGACCAGCAAGAAAAACCAAAGCACATGGGAGCTAGGGAGGCGATGGGGAGATTAAACGTGTTGCATGTCTGTGCACCGAGGACCTGCAGCCTCCTAGTAGTCCGTCTCAGTGCCTGAGAGAAATTCTCTTCAGACCAGAGAGGTGGGGGGGAGATGTCGTCTTATTTTTGCCACCTGCCACGATGTAAAAGAACGATTTTAAGAAGCCTTTCCCGTGCCTCCTGAGGACTAAGGCCTGCTCTGTGTAGAGCTACAGATCAACAGTGCACAGGATGCAAGCAGGACAAAATGGAGACAGCTGAAGAAGAGAAGGATGAGAAAGAGAAAACAAAAACAAGAGGAGAAGGAGAGATGCCGCTAGCCTGGATGAATGAAGCTTGTCCAGTACTGTCCTCAGGGGTTTGATCAACGTTGGAAAAAGCCAGAAAACCTCACAAGTCAGACAGCTGGGGCAGATATGTTGGCAAGGGGGTGGAGGGCAGGGAGGGGGTGGAGGAGGGAGGGGGTGGAGGGCAGGCAGGGGGTGGAGGAGGGAGGGGGTGGAGGGCAGGGAGGGGGTGGAGGGCAGGGAGGGGGAAGGAGGGCAGGGAGGGGAGGGGGTGGAGGAGGGAGAGGGGAGAGAGAAGGGCAGGGAGGAGATGGAGGGCAGGGAGACGATGGAGGAGGGCAGGGAGGAGATGGAGGAGGGAGAGAGGAGGGCAGGGAGGAGATGGAGGAGGGCAGGGAGGAGATGGAGGAGGGAGAGAGGAGGGCAGGGAGGAGATGGAGGAGGGCAGGGAGGAGATGGAGGAGGGAGGGGGGAGAGAGGAGGGCAGGGAGGAGATGGAGGGCAGGGAGGGTTTGGAGGGGATGGGGGAGGGAGGGGTTGGGCAGGGAGGGGTAGGAGGCAGGGTATAAGGAGGTGAAGGCTGTGTGTTTCCAGTCTCTCTGCTGCATGTTCCTGCTGTTCTCCTGGCTGGACTACAGCCCTGCTACTGTGTCTGATCAATGTAATCATCCATGTAGTCAGGGCTAGGCTAACACTGACACCGGGCAGCTATACAGCAGTTAAGCATCAATCTGTTTCATTTCACCTCACAAAACTAAATCTAACAGGCCCGAAAAGCGTAGGACTTTAGTTTAGCAATCAGGTAATGAAATAAAGATGAAAAACATTAACAAATTATTTCACAAGCACATTTGCAAGCACTGTTTTCCCTAGACACATAAAATTGCACCCAGAAGATAGACGAGTAAACAAAAAGATGATTTCTGTGTGCAGTGGTACCTTGGTAGGATAACTGGTCAATCATTACTTGAGCCTTCAAGACAGAATTAGTCTCTTCGGTTACCAGTGAGGCCTACTTCTATCTCTGATGTTTTAAGTGATAATCTATTCAGCCAAAATAGGTTTTCTTCCCACCAAGTCAGTGAGAAGACTGAATTCTAACGACATTCAGTGGCAGTGTGTGCTTTGGGAATAATCACACATTTGGCATCTTTATTTAGCGCAGTGTGACTGAACCACTGTAGATGACATGGTTTCCAGATGGACTCTCCAAAGACAATGCCCTTCAGTTAGGAAAACGGTCCGTGTTTTTGTGCTATCCTATTGCCTCTCCATCCTGCCTTGCCTCCATCAGGCCTCACTGCCTCTCCGCCTCACCGCCCGTACAGTTGCTCTGGTCTTACCGGCCACACGCTCGTCCGACTCCCGGTTCCCGTCATCCGAGTACCGGGCGAAGTCCAGAGAGTCCAGCGTGCTGATGCTGCCTGCACGATCTGAGGGAGGAACACATCTGGGTTACACCCTCTCCTGGCTGGCACACCATAAGAGAAATCTTTAAATGAAGCGTTAGGGAGGAACACATCTGGGTTACACCCTCTCCTGGCTGGCACGCTACAAGATAAATATTTAAATGCAGCGGGAGTCAGGTGGCTGAGTGGTTATGGAACCGGGCTAGTAATCTGAACGTTGCCAGTTCGATTCCCGGCCGTGCAAAAATGACGTTGTGTCCTTGGGCAAGGCACTTCACCCAACTTTCCTCTGGGGAATGTCCCTGTACTTACTGTAAGTCGCTCTGGATAAGAGCGTCTGCTAAATGACTAAATGTAAATGTAAGTAACAATCAGGAAGAAAGCCTTAGTCACTCGACCGTGGAATATAGGCTTTCAGCAGTGATCTAAGCTTGTACACCAAACAGGATCCTTTCCATTGTAGCTCCTTTTCATCAAAACGGCACACCTAGGAGGTTTCACTGACATTAGGTCAGTGAGATACTGGGAATATACCAGTTGTAGTCCTTGAATCCAACCACATACACTGTGAGAATTGTGCACTTTTTTTAAGTGTACTTTTTATATGCTCTGTGTCTTTGGATAAATAATAAAATAAACATTTCACACATCCATCCAACTTAACCTAGTTTGTCAGCCTTTTTAGTCTTGTGCGTGCTCTCCCCTAAACCAGCCAGTCACGCGTTGCCTACTAACTCATTCCGTTCGCTAGCTGCCCCTAATTTACTGTACATCAAGTTTTTCAAGTCCAACCAAAGAGAAGTCAGGCTTTTGCTGTTGTGTCAGCCAACAGTAGTGCCTCTCAGCGCTAGCTGGCTAACACCTAGCGTAGCTACTGAGGTTAAGGGGAGTGGGTAGTTGTTGTTACGTTAGCTGGGCTAATTGAATGTTGAGTCCTACACCCTTTAGCCTGGTCCTAACCAGACCCTCGTACATTTCATTTATACAGAGGGTCTGGGATCGCTCCATTGACAAGCGTTAACTTCCTTGAAGGCGGGTACTCTACTGAAGTTTAAAACTATTGGATCTGCCCAGAGCCACTCTGATCTGCCATAACCAATCGCTAGCGTTCGCCTTAGCCAACCCCTTCACCACGGAGCTAGCTGCAGTAGCTGGAAAATCTAACTTTTCCCGAACCCCGTGGGGAGGAGGGCCACAACATCACGACCGCCAACAAAACTCAGCAAGGATTGTTCTTGCTCCGGCTTTAACTTATGGATATTCGGCAGCGTTGCCACAACCGCAGAATAGCTTCGCTCGCATCTTTCTCCGCCGCCATTACTGAACTACAACTCAAACTAGCGCACGACATCAACGACATCGTTCTCAGCCACTCCCTCTGTTCGCTGATTCGACCTACAAAAAAAATGTTTCTGAAAACCGACTGATGCACTGAAATCCCAGACCTAGTACAGCAGCAAAATCCAAATTGAGCGAAAGTACGTAAGAGGGCAGAGCCAGGCTATACACCCGTGGACTTGTCAAACTAAGGGGAATGCCACAGTATTGAGTTAAGAGTCCCATGATCAGGACTGATCTCATGGCCACACAAAGCAATCACAATTGGTCCTATGACTGACCTTTGTGTGTGTGTGCGTGTGACGTGAAATATCTTGCGTGGAAGGACTATGAAAACACATGTTGCCTGTCATGTAACGTGTGTGTGTGTGTGCCTTCCCATTGACCTCCAGTTAACATCCCTATAAGAACAGGCCACTCCCTTCCCGTTCACAAACAACCAATCAGCTTGCATGGTGACATAATCTTGTCTCATAACATCATCACCTCATTGGCCCACAATGGAAACACAAAATTCATGGGAAGTCCTGTTTAGGGCTGGCTTCCCCCAGTCCACACAATTGGCTATATGCACTTGACAAACTTTGTCAACCTTTCAAATTGTTATTTGAAAATATATATATAATTTTTTTCTTCCAACCTTTCAAAAAAATAGATTCTAACCCTTTTTCATTTATACAGACTGAGATCAATCACATTAGTAGAATTCCCATTAAAAAAAGAGATGTTAAATAATAACAAATAAATTATAAGAAGATTAAAATTGTAGGGGTTAGTCAAATTTCAAAAAAATTCTAAAAGAGATGCGTGCATATAGTAAATTGGCTCAAGTCCTACTCACAAACACTGGACAGCTTGATAACTGTCTAGTCGACACAGCCTCTTATCTCGGCCTGTGAATTGTCAGCCGAGAAACACCCTCTGTGTTAACTTTCTGCTGGCTAGACACAAGCACACGCACCCCTAGAAAGATGCCTCACTCTGCATTTGAGCTAATTAAACGCAGCTCAACATCACCGGCCTGTTATGCTCTGGACAGACATGTCACAGAGGCACGACAGAATGCCAGGAATCTGAGATTGACAAACGACTGACAGAGAAAGAAAGAGAGAGAATGAACTCTTGTTTTACACACACTGAGTCAGTCAGTCTACAGTCAGACAGCAAACACAGAGACTATGAACACACAACAACACCAGCTGCACATTTAGCGACCTTGGTTCTATTGACTCTATCAGCTTTGTGGTATGGAGCATGATAATGCTACCTAGGCTAAGCATTGAAGATTTATCTAGGCCATTGGGGCTGTTGTTTATCTATAGTGCATGACGATACATTAAACACTGAACCGTCATAACGTTCTCTACAACATCCAGAAAGATATGGATGTACCTTTCTTCTGCATGTGGGAGAAAAGAGCAACTTACAGTAAGTACAGGGACATTCCCCCCGAGGCAAGTAGGGTGAATTGCACGGCCAGGAATCGAACTGGCAACCTTCAGATTACTAGCCCGATTCCCTAACCGCTCAGCCACCTAACTCCCAACAGAAACTGAAACAGATCAGTTATATTTGATCGACCTGTTTCTTTTAACTTTTGGCTTTTAACTTTTGGCTTTTAAGTGTTCGATGGAAACCCTAATCCCTGACCCCCCCCCCCCCCCCCCCCCGAAGTAGCATACGGTTCCCTGGCAACTGTCTCCAAGGGGCAAGGCAAATCCTTGGCTCGACGTCCCCGTCCCCTTTTCCTGTTATAAAGGTCAAAACAATAGGGGACCCTCTGACGTCATTTATCACCCTCCCCCCTGTCAGACACATCTCTCTCCCCGCTAAACCACATTTGCACTCGTTTACAACAGAAAACGCACATTCGCTCCTTCAAGCAGGAGGAGCGAAGCAGCCATTAGCTTAGAGTCTACGGGCCCTGTTGAATAGCCTTCCTGCAGGTGGACAATATCTGCCCAACTGTGCTAAGCCCCCCCCCCCCCTTCCCCCCCCCCCCCCCTTCCCCCCCCCCCCCCCCCCACCACGTACGCACGCGGCCAAGCCCCCGCCCCCACGCCCTCAGCTGCCCTAGATGTCTTCCAGTGCCATGGCAACCGCCAGCCACCCTAGCAATTAGCCATGATGACTTGGACAGCGGCTGGATAGTGGGATGGCACCAGTCAACGCCTTTCCCAATCGCTGTTATATGCGTCTGTGATTAAAATGTCATACAGCTCCTGTTGACCCCCAGAACCACCTGTTTCGAACTGTGCATCAGGTTAACTGATGATTAGGAGGAATAATTCAGTTAGGCTGTCGCCCTTAACATGTAGATATTCGGTAATCGGGGAACTAATTAGAGCTACATATCTTGACAAGCAGTTTATGAGGTGCGTTATTCGACCGCTGACAGGTGCAGCGCTACTGTAGCTGTGTTTCCTAAAGGCGCACCATTGTTTTCCAAGCTGTGCTGTCAGAAAACATTGTTGTAGCATTTAGCTTTAATTACCAGTCAACACTTAAGCAAGGTAACTGGTTATTTTGCTAGTGAGTGCATTAGCGGACTATCGATCGTAATACAGCTAGATTGGGGTTGTAGTTAGCACCGACAAGCTACTTACTCAGAGGGCCACCAGGGCCAAGTACCTGGTCCTTGCAAGCTGGCGGAGTTCCGCTCTGCCTCTCGAAGTTGCCCGGATTCGAGAAATAGTCCCTCAACCTCGGAAGCTCTCTGCCTGCTTCCAGCAGTTCAGTATGAAATTCCAGGGCCGTGAGGATATACTGATCCCGCAATAACTGAGCCGCAATGACTTCAACCGATACCCGAGTTTCCGTGCTGCCTGCCATAGCGGCAGCTGCGGCCGTTACCGAGACACCTTCGACGCTAGGACTGGTTCGATTGCTAGACAGCAATAGTACCGGCGGTTCTGCGTCTGCTTGCGGGGAAAAGGGGTTGGTGGACGGCGGTCCAGGGGCTCCATCGCTCGGGCTGGGTTCAGTGCCAGCCACCTCATCTGGTCTCCGCTCAGCCTCCTCCTCAGAATCGCTAAGATTAAACGGGTTGACGCTACCCGTCGCCATTTTTTGCACAGTATAGATTTTATAGCAACCAACCTAGCCAGCTAGCTAATAATTGGACCCGTCTTCCTGGACGGATGGCTAGCAAGGTAGCTGCTAGCTGACCGAGCTATGACAGGGGAATAAGGAGGGCTGTGATTGGCTGTGAATAGAATGGCATTCCAACGCCCGCCTTCCTTGTATCTTTTAAAGGATTTGATTGGATAAAACAGAAACTGGGACTAAAACAGGGCAGGGCAGATTTTGACAGCTAACACTAGTCCTACTACTGAAGAGAGCACAACTCAACGGCAAAGAGATTAAAGTAATTTTATGAATTCTCCCAGTGATGACGATACACCATATTTTGCTTGAAACGATCAATAGGTAGTAAACCAATATAATTTGCAGATGCATGTTGATCCTCAAAGAAAGTAGGTGTCTAGTCTATACATTGAACTACAATACCCACAATTCATTGAGTGTAAAGTTCTGACGTCAAACTAACAACAAGGAAGTGGAACTGTAGAGACTGATTTCTTCAATTATCTTAAGCTGCTTAAAGACAGACTGATTTTGTAAAAGCACATTGCGTGGGCTTCGTAGATTAGTACTGTTAGTGTCCTTATTTTATACAGTTGTGTAAGTGCGTCTTTTTATAGTTTCCTTGGAAAAATCTGTAGAGTTGCTTAGTTAAACTTCAGAAAGTGTGCTGAATGACCTGATACTGGTCTCATTCATTGTCGATAACAAACGACCGGACCGCCAGCTGCTTGTATGGTTGTATCTAAATCACAGAGACGGAGAGAGGTAAGAGTAAGACCATTTCTATGTATGTCTCTCTTCAGCATCTATGTGGCTCTGTCTGTTTAATGATTGTCTGTATGGCCGAACAATATGATCTACTTGTCCATATTCAAATGTATATGCACGCTCCTGCTACAGCACCTTCTAAAATGAGAAAAACGAAGAAAATAGAATGTCGGACGATATGCCTCTTACAACGAGAAGTGTGCAGTCGCCTACATTACATATACAGCTCCTTATTGGCAGTGGCACCATCCACTGAAACACTGTTAGAACCGCGGTCCATGATCATCTGAAGTTACGATCCATCTTGTCATCCTTTCCTCCCACTCTCCCACTCTCCCTCTCTCCCTCTCTCCCTCTCTCCCTCTCTCCCTCTCTCAGCACTGGCACAGCATCGTTTGCCACCATGAGGGTGATCACCTTTTTCCTGGTGGGGCTCCTGGTCCATGTAGTCTTCTTCATCTCCATCTTTGACATTTACTTCACATCCCCCCTGGTCCACGGAATGACCCCGCAGTCTGTGCCCCTGCCCCCCCCGGCCTCACGCCTGGTCCTGGTGGTGGCAGATGGCCTCAGGGCTGACAGCCTCTACTTACCCCTCGACAACGGCTCATCCAGGGCACCTTACTTAAGGTCAGCTTGTGTGCGTGTGTATGTGGAAGGAACTGTGTGTGTGTGTGTGTGGAAGAAATGTGGAAGAAGCCTTGTGTGTGTGTGTGTGGAGGGGTGTGTGTGTCAAGGGGAGTTTGTGTGTGTGGAGGTGTGTGTGTGTGTATGTGAGAAGGGGTGTTTGTTAGCAGTTAGTGTTCTGTCACTGCTGACTGAGTTTTGTGCGTTTGCTGACTGTGACTCTGTGACTCCTCTGTGCCTGGTACGGTGTGTGTTCAGGAGTGTTGTGGAGCGGAGAGGGAGTTGGGGTGTGTCGCACACCCATGTGCCTACAGAGTCTCGGCCTGGACATGTGGCCATGATCGCTGGATTTTACGAAGATGTTAGCGCTGTGGCTAAAGGTCAGTGTGTGTGTGTGTGTGTGTGTGTGTGAGCGTACACATGTATGGGTGATTGGTTAATCTTGTATGTGTAATGTGTGGTTTATTGCCCATACGTCCATTAATGTGTGTGTGTGTGTTTTAATGTTCAGGCTGGAAGGAGAACCCAGTTGAGTTTGACTCTGTGTTCAACGAGAGCAGGCACACCTGGAGCTGGGGCAGTCCAGACATCCTTCCAATGTTTGCTAAAGGTACACACACACACACACACACACACACACCTTACTAAATCCCAGGGAAGGTGTGGTGTGTGTAACTCTCTGCCCCCTGCAGGTGCCAGTGGGGAGCACGTGTACACACACACATACCCTGCGGAGAATGAGGACTTTGCCTCCACGGATGCCTCTAGGTTAGACACCTGGGTGTTTGACCAAGTCAAGGTACATATGACATCACTGTCTCCAGAGCCTTCAAACAAGGACTGTTATGTGTGTGTATTGTTCAGTACCTATTGAGTGTGATGGTTTAGTGGAGCAATGAAGTGACATCCACTCTCCGATAACGTGAACTCACCAAGCGAACCATCTCTCTGGTCTCCAGGCCTTCTTCCAGTCTGCTAGGATAAACAGCACTCTGAAAACCATGCTCCAGGAAGACCAGAACGTCTTCTTCCTGCATCTGCTGGGCATCGACACCAACGGGCACGCTCACAGACCCATGTCCAAGTGAGTGGGAAACCCTGTGGACACCCACAGGAACATTACAGCTCACGTGTTGATCACCACAGAAACCTCATCGCTCACATTTACATTTAGCAGACGCTCTTATCCAGAGCGACTTACAGTAAGTACAGGGACATTCCCCCGAGGCAAGTAGGGTGAAGTGCCTTGCCCAAGGACACAACGTCATTTTGCACGGCCGGGAATCGAACAAGCAACCTTCTGATTACTAGCCCGATTCCCTAACCGCTCAGCCACCTGACTCCCGCTCGATCACCACAGAAACCTTATCGCTCACGTGTCGATCACCACAGAAACCTTATCGCTCACGTGTCGATCACCACAGAAACCTTATCGCTCACGTGTCGATCACCACAGAAACCTTATCGCTCAAGTGTCGATCACCACAGAAACCTTATCGCTCACGTGTCGATCACCACAGAAACCTTATTCTCAGAGGTTGTTTTGTTTGTTTATCTTTTTTTTATTTGTTTGTCTCCAGGGAATATCTGGAGAACATAGCACTTGTGGATGCTGGCGTGGCGGAGCTGGTTACACTGTTTGACGAGTTCTTCAATAACGACGGAAGAACAGCCTACGTGTTCACGTCTGATCATGGCATGACTAACTGGGGTGTGTGTGTGTGTGTGTGTACATCAGATATTTAAACCATCTGTCAAGCTATAAGTTGGTGTATGAACTGTGTGTGTGCTTTATCAGGTTCCCACGGTGCAGGACACCCCTCTGAGACCCTGACCCCACTGGTGGCATGGGGGGCGGGGCTTAACTCTGCCCAGAGAGTAACTGACCCCCAGCAGTACACAGACGGATACCTGCAAGGTACGTTTCAGAGTAGCTACAAAGATGGATGCTTGCGAGGTACAGGATCTTACAGAGAGTAGCTACACAGATGGATGCTTGCGAGGTACAGGATCTTACAGAGAGTGGCTACACAGATGGATGCTTGCGAGGTACAGGATCTTACAGAGAGTGGCTACACAGATGGATGCTTGCGAGGTACAGGATCTTACAGAGAGTGGCTACACAGATGGATGCTTGCGAGGTACAGGATCTTACAGAGAGTGGCTACACAGATGGATGCTTGCGAGGTACAGTTTCTTACAGAGAGTGGCTACACAGATGGATGCTTGCGAGGTACAGGATCTTACAGAGAGTGGCTACACAGATGGATGCTTGCGAGGTACAGTTTCTTACAGAGAGTGGCTACACAGATGGATGCTTGCGAGGTACAGGATCTTACAGAGAGTGGCTACACAGATGGATGCTTGCGAGGTACAGGATCTTACAGAGAGTAGCACTTTACCTGGAAAGTTTGCTGGGATCTCTCCTGCTCTTATGCCGTGGGTTTAGTTATGACTATGTAGCACTTACTTGGACTATACTATGTCATATTGTAGTTAAGATGTTATTGTTTCATTGTGCCTGATAAAATACAGACTGTTCCTTCAATTGAAATACTGTGCACTCTTGATCCTTGATTTTCTACAATTTGAATGTCGCTTTAGATAAAAGTGTTAAATAAATAAAATGTTAGTAACCTGGCTTTTTCTTTTGTCTGGGTCAGAGTGGAAACTGGAGGGCCTTCGCAGGGTTGATGTCAATCAGGTGAGACGCTGCTCTATTCCCCCTTACTCTGGGGCTTTCTGATGATGTCACTGCCTCTCAGACTGGCACTTAGTGATGATGTAACAGTCGTGCTGACATCTCTAGACCCCAGTATATCTGAGAATGACAAGTAAGCTCTGTCCGTGTTTGTGTGTGTGCGTGTACAGGCGGATATTGCTCCCCTGATGGCATCTCTCATCGGAGTCCCCATTCCTCTCAACTCAGTGGTGAGTATGCGTCTCAGAACACGTACTTAAACGTCAGCATGCTCTGTCATAGTCTGTCAACGTTGTGTCTAGACACTGGTGATACGTCATGAGTTTGGTAGAAATCCATTATGGTGAAATTGTTTGCGTGTTTGCATTGACTTTACATGTAATCCCGGCGCGCAAAAAATGTGCTTTGCGTTCGGTGTGAACACAGCACTAGGAATAGTTGCTCATATAAGATAATGACTTATTTATGATAGGTTTAGATTCAGACTGTCAGTAAACTGTGGAGAGGAAAAAGAGGAGCAAAAAAAAGGAGCAGGATAAAAGAAGAAGAAGAAGAATAAAGGGAGGGAGTCAGGTGGCTGAGCGGTGAGGGAATCGGGCTAGTAATCCGAAGGTTGCCAGTTCGATTCCCGGTCATGCAAACTGACGTTGTGTCCTTGGGCAAGGCACTTCACCCTACTTGCCTCGGGGGAATGTCCCTGTACTTACTGTAAGTCGCTCTGGATAAGAGTGTCTGCTAAATGACTAAATGTAAATGTAAATAAAAGAATAGGAGCAGGATAAAAGAAAGAGTGACTTATAAGTCGCTCTTTAGTTCCACAAGTACTTGTGAAACTAAACCTGACACTTGAAACTGGAAGATTGTTGCTTCACCAGCTCTGGAACCTTACCCGTGCTGCGCTTCCTCTTAGGGAGAACTGCCTCTTCTCTACCTTAACAACAGCGACCACTTCAAGGCAGAGAGCATGTACGCTAACTCCATCCAGATACTGGAGCAGTTCAAGGTGGAGTTCACGTTCCTTTCTCCATCTGCAACACAAATACGTTAAAGTGTTATTCCATCGGAAGGTTCTGGAAGGTCACCTATTCATGTATCAGCATTCATCCATGCATGTCTTGTTATTGTACTGCTTCCATATGCTCCTCTCTCCAGGTGAAGATGTCTCAGAAAAAGAACACCACACTCCCCTTTCTCTTCACGCCGTACCAGTGAGTAAAACTAGACTTGTGAGGCCAGGGTTTTACCTTAGCTGGGTTTCAAACCTTGAGTACTGTAGTTTCTTACCTGTGTTTTAACCCTTAACCGCTGTAGTTTCTTACCTGTGTTTTAAGCCTTAACCGCTGTAGTTTCTTACCTGTGTTTTAACCCTTAACCGCTGTAGTTTCTTACCTGTGTTTTAACCCTTAACCGCTGTAGTTTCTTACCTGTGTTTTAACCCTTAACCGCTGTAGTTTCTTACCTGTGTTTTAACCTGTGTTTCCTACGGCAGGTTTCTGACTGAATCCAGACAGGCAGAGCTGATTGGCCAGGCCCGGGTTCTGATCCAGCTGGAGAAGTTTGAGGAGGCAGTGAGTCGAGACACGCTTCACTGACCTCCACTGCCCTGCGCAGACAGCACCACACAACCATACACTAGGTCTACATCCTAGATCTGCAGCCTTGGTCTGGCTTAGAAAATCTACGTCCTAGTAGATCATATACTGGTCGTCTCTGGGGGACAGTTCATGAGAAATTTCTGTTTTAGTTTCTCTCTCTCTCTGTCTATCCAGATCTCTCTGTGCAGGTCTCTAATCTCCAGTGCTTTGGAGGGGCTGGTGTACTATCACACCTATGACAGGTTCTTCCTGGGTTGCAGTGTGGTGCTGGGATTTGTAGGCTGGACCTCATATGTAGTTCTTCTGATTCTGAAGACCCACGCCAGTCTCAGGAGACCACCCACTCGACCAAACCAGGTCAGGAATCAGTGTGTGTGTGTGTGCAGGGCTTGCACACACACACAAGTTTCTAAAGGTTTAAAAAAAGTTTCTACAATTATGAAAAAATATTTTATCAAAAGTTTGCAAGTATCACTAATTAATGTGTGTGTGTTGCAGAAGTCAGGCCGTGCCCTGGTCTGGGTGTGTGTGTGTGTCACCCTGCTCATAGGGGTCTTCCTCCTGCTCCAGAGGAGCCCGCTCACCTACTACATCTACTGCCTCCTGCCTGTGCCTGTGTGCTACTCTGTCCTCAGAGAGTGGGTCCACACACACACACACACACACACACACACACACACACACGCTACATTGCTTCATTTCTTATTGATATTTTAATCAGCATCTAAATAGAAAAACCTGACTTTTTTGTATTCCCATAATGACGATGTGGTTTTGTGGTGTGTTTCAGGTGTGGGTTTTGTGGTGTGTGTTTCAGGTGTGTGTTTTGTGGTGTGTTTCAGGTGTGGGACCTTAATGGATCTGCTCCGCTCTGCTCCATCTCTTCCTCTCTGGAAATGTCTCGGTTATTTTGTGCTGGTCACATTCGGAATAGAGCTGTTGGTAGGTATCATGAATCAATACGAGCTGTGATTCCAGTTGCATCCAGTTTAAGTCAAAGGTACTTAATAATGCTGAATCTATCTTTAAAAAGTATCCATCATAAAGCTTTGTATGTCCTTGAATTGACTGTAGGTTAGTGAAGGCATTGACATGAGAAATGTGAGCGGGATAAAAATGACCACAGACCCTCGGACCTGACGTTTGAGTGTGTCGCTGTCGCCCCCAGGTGGTGAGTTTCTTCCATCGCGCCATGCTGACCCTCGGGCTGCTGGTGTTCTCTGTCTGGCCCTTCCTGTCTGGACTCTACACTCAGGCCAAGGTAAGCCAGCACAGAGAGATGGAGCGGGATTGATTAGTCATGTCTGGTTGGGTAACCCTTCCTGTGGCGGTGCAGTTCCACAGCATCTGCTGGGTCCTGGGATGTCTGGCTCTGGCTGCTTTTCCCATGATGCCTGTGGTGGGGAGAGAGGCCAACGTCCATGTGGTGTGAGTGTCTCGACATCCTCACACACACACACTCACTCACTCACACATACTCTCACACACACACATACACTCACACACACCCTCACACACATCCTCACACACACACACTCTCTCACTCTCACACACATACTCTCACACACACACATACTCTCACACACACCCTCACACACACTCTCTCACTCTCACACACATACTCTCACACACACACATACTCACACACACCCTCACACACACACACATCCTCACACACACACACATCCTCACACACACACACACACACACATACCCTCACGTCCTGATTCTGATCTGACATTGATCATGAATAATGACCTGTGTTCTCTAGTCTTACTGAATATAAACCGAAAGGTGAGAACCCGCACACTCTCAGACGACGTCAGCAGGAGTGTGTGTGTGTGTGTGACGTGTCGTCATGGTAACGTATGTTCCTCCAGTACCTGTGCGGGCGGCCTCACCCTCTTCACCTCCGCCTGCTACGTGTGGTCGTCACGGAGACGCACGCCGCTGCCGTGGGGACACCTCCAGCTCCTACTCTCCCAGGTCAGGAGCACAACTGGAGTGTGTGTGTGTGTGTGTGTGTGCGCGCGTGTGTGGCTCTACTCACCAGTACTGTTGTTGTGTGTGTGTAGATGGTCCATGTGGCAGTGTGCGCGTGTGTTCCCACACTCACACACTCCAGCCTGCAGCACAAACAAGGACTCCCGCTCAGCAACCAGATCATCAGCTGGGCCACGTTAGGCAAGTGTGTGTATGTGTGTGTGACTGCCTCCAGTGTGTGTGTGTGTGTGTGTGTGTGTGTGTGTGATCGTGATCAGAACAGTCTCTGTGCTCTCCAGGCTCCTCGCTGCTGGTCCCCCTGCTCAGCTCCACCCGTCTGTTCCAGAGGCTTCTCAGCATCCTCCTCTCCCTCACCTCCACCTACCTCCTCCTCAGCACAGGGTAAGCTCTCTCTCTCTCTGTCCCTCCTCTCCCTCACCTCCACCTACCTCCTCCTCAGCACAGGGTAAGCTCTCTCTCTCTCTCTGTCCCTCCTCTCCCTCACCTCCACCTACCTCCTCCTCAGCACAGGGTAAGCTCTCTCTCTCTCTCTGTCCCTCCTCTCCCTCACCTCCACCTACCTCCTCTTCAGCACAGGGTAAGCGCTCTCTCTCTCTCTCTCTCTCTGTCCCTCACCTCCACCTACCTCCTCTTCAGCACAGGGTAAGCTCTCTCTCTCTCTCTGTCCCTCCCTCACCTCCACCCAGCTCCTCCTCATCTCTGTCTCTGTGCGTCTGCAGGTATGAGGCTCTGTTCCCCCCAGTGCTGTCCTGGTTGATGTTCGTGTGGATCAACATGGAGCAGGAGGCCATGCATTCTCAGGGAGTCACTGGGAGACAGGAAGTACGAGGCACACACACACACACGCACACAGAAGACGCCAAAGTCAACTTTTTGCGAAAATTCTTAAGCATTTTCATGACGATTTGTATTACTTTCAAATTTTACTAATGCATTTTACTTGTTTTTGTCTGACTTTTGAACCACGTTTTTAACACTTTGTGAGTCATTTCGATATGCAGCTGCTCTGCTGCAAGGAAGCGTGGTGACTCAGCAACTGTCTCCTGTCTATACTGGATACATGCAGTTATCTATGCTGTCTATACTGCTAGTTATCTATGCTGGTTATTAGTGCTCTTAACATATTTCTAGCAGTCTATAGTTAATACTTGAAACCTTTAAATCCATAATTTAAGATGACATCACACCTGGGCCAAAGCATCAAACCACTGTGATGTGCTCTGGTAATGTGTTTTTCCTCTGCATAAATGGCCACGGTCATTCTGTGACCGCGAGGTGGATCACAGATTTGGGGTCACAGGGGTAGTGATACCATCTGGACACACACTAGCCGCACTAAAGAGCAGATGTTTGTGTTTGTTCTGCAGCTGTCCGGTATTGACTTCTCTGACAGCGTGGACATCACCAAGATCAGACAGCTGAAGTTAGATGACATCCGAAGGTCCTACTTCTTTGTATCCTTCCTTCTGGTTCCTCTCCGTCATAAATACAAACCACCTCAGGGGGGCGGTAGGGAGCGCGCGCGCACACACACACACACACACACACACACACACACACACACACACATCCACCAACACAAGTCTTTTTGGAAGGAAGGAAGTAGGGGTTTGAGGGTTTCTGTGCTGACAGAGGTAGTTCTGGGTAACTGTAAATGGACTACAACCACTGTGGGTTTGATCGCCATGACAGAAGCTCAAGGTCAACTTTCAAGTTCATTTTCATGTGCACATTAACAGAGTTATTGGCAATGAAATACTTGATTTTCAGACTTCCCCAACGGTACGGACTAAAAGTTATTAGGGTGAATTGGGTGGGGGGTGGTTGTATCAGGAGGTGATTGGTCCTTGACTCGGGCTCTACAGGTGTTTTTCATCATCACTGCATTCTTCGGGACAGGAAACATTGCTTCTATTAACAGGTAGGAGGCTGCTAATACATTTACATTTTAGTCATTTAGCAGACGCTCTTATCCAGAGCGACTTACAGTAAGTACAGGGACATTCTCCCGAGGCAAGTAGGGTGAAGTGCCTTGCCCAAGGACACAACGTCAGTTGGTATGATCGGGAATCGAACTGGCAACCTTCGGATTACTAGCCCGATTCCCTCACCGCTCAGCCACCTGACTCCCCTAACTAAGCCCTTAGTCAGCCCTCCTGACTAATACAAGTGCAGGAGGGCTGACACCTTAAAGGGAGAAAGATTTCTCAGCTTCACATTTGTTTGTTTAGAATTTAAAGCATTTTCAACAAGGATACAGCTAGGCTGTGTAACAGTTTACTAGACACGTGTGTGTGTGTGTGTGTGTGTGTGTGTGTGTGTGTGTGTGTGTGTAAGAGGCACATTTTAGGCCCTGTCCAGTAACAGATCCTGATTCTTGGGTACAAAACAGCAGACCAATGTTCGTTTCCCTATTTTTGCTTCCTTCCTTCCTTCTGTCTGTCTCTCTGTGTCTATCTCTCTAGTTTTGACCCAGCCTCTGTGTACTGCTTTGTCACGGTTTTCAACCCTTTCATCATGGGAGGACTAATGATGTGGAAGGTACTTTGTCATCACACAGACACACACACAGCTTCCAGTAAAACTATTTCAGCTGATAGTTGCAAACAGTCACACAAGAAGTGGCTACCACCTTTGTTTGTGGGTCTTGTGGGGACAACAGCGCGCGCACACACACACGCACATGCACACACACACACTACAGTTAACACACACACACAGTGTAGGTCCTGTAAGTAAGTAAGTAAGACTTTACTTATATAGCACATTTCATACAAGAATTGTAGCTCAAGGTGCTTTACATAAAATCAATAAAAATAATAATACAAGTGATAAACAATTCAAACAAAAATAAAAATCCCAATAAGATCTCTGTTCAAGAGAGAAAACAACTTTAAACATGCATCTTAAAAGTAACAGTAACATATACATTTGGTTCACCCCTGGTCTGTATATATAAAACCATACACTCTGTTAACAGATCCTTTCCCCAGGTCAAGAGTATGGGCCGTATTCTCTGTTAACAGATCCTTTGCCTCAGATCAAGAATACAGATTGTTTTACATATTTGTTTAAATACTTCACGCGACCAGAGTTCTTGTACGCTATCAGAGTTCGCCAACTCTGACCTAGACAAAGTAAAATTAGCAAGTCAAATAATGACCCAAATTTACTAAACCAAGATTCTACAATAAAATATCTAATAAAAGTAGGAGGAAAGTAGGTCCTGTGGTAACAGTCTGAGGACAGGTCAGAAGAAAGGCTTCTCTCTTGTCCTTCTAGGTCATCATTCCCTTCATAGTGGTGATGTGCAGCTTTGAGAGCATCCAGGTAGCCACCCAGCTATCATCCAGAAGGTAACCATGAACACACCCTCCACCTCCCTGAACACACCCTCCACCTCCCTGAACACACCCTCCACCTCCCTGAACACACCCTCCACCTCCCTGAACACACCCTCCACCTCCCTGAACACACCCTCCACCTCCCTGAACACACCCTCCACCTCCCTGAACACACCCTCCACCTCCCTGAACACACCCTCCACCTCCCTGAACACACCCTCCACCTCCCTGAACACACCCTCCACCTCCCTGAACACACCCTCCACCTTCCTGAACACACCCTTCACCTCCCTGCCACCCTGAACACACCCTCCACCTCCCTGAACACACCCTCCACCTTCCTGAACACACCCTTCACCTCCCTGCCACCCTGAACACACCCTCCACCTCCCTGAACACACCCTCCACCTCCCTGAACACACCCTCCACCTTCCTGAACACACCTTTCACCTCCCTGCCACCCTGAACACACCCTCCACCTCCCTGAACACACCCTCCACCTCCCTGAACACACCCTTCACCTCCCTGCCACCCTTAACACACCCTCCACCTCCCTGAACACACCCTGCCACCTCCCTGTCACCCTAAACACACAGCCTCCACCCTCTATCCCCCACCCCTCCTCCTACTCTCTCCGCCGCCCTCCCCCCTCCTCCAACACCAGTCATTCCTCTATGTATTCTAGAAGTACTCTCTGTGGAGAATCTCTACTAGAGCTAGGTGTTCTTCAGGCCTGCTAACCTGTCACAGGTCTGACCTATTCCAGTACTAAAACACCTCAACCAGATGGTTTCATTGTGGTTTCCTGTTTCTTGTTTCTCACCCTGGTCTGCAGCCTCATCCTCATCGTGCTCGTCATCTCAGACCTGATGGCCCTGGTGAGATCATGATCTGGGGGGAGGGGGAGAGGAGGGAGGGGAGGGAGGGGAGAGGAGGGCGAGAGGAGGGGGAGAGGAGGGAGGGGGAGAGGAGGGAGAGGAGGGGGAGAGGAGGGAGGGGGAGAGGAGGGAGGGGGAGAGGAGGGAGGGGGTTTGAGAGGGAGGGTTGTAGTGTTGCTTACCTCCTCTTCATCCCTCTCCTGTCGCCCGCAGCATTTCTTCTTCCTGGTTCAGGACTACGGAAGCTGGTTGGACATCGGCACCAGGTACGTCACGTGCCTCTGCAAGGCTGTGTTTGTTTTCCATCCCTTCACAAGCCTGGATTAGCATGTCCTCTTTCTCTCCCAGCACCCCTCACCTCCTCCAGCCCGTACACACCACCCAGCACCCCTTCACATCATCCCTACCACCCCACAACATCACCACCCTACACCCACCCCTCACCTCCACCACCCCTCACCTCCACCACCCCTCACCTCCTCCAGCCCGTACACACCACCCAGCACCCCTTCACATCATCCCTACCACCCCACAACATCACCACCCTACACCCTCACCTCACCTCCACCACCCCTCACCTCCTCCACCCCTCACCTCCTCCACCCCTCACCTCCACCCCAGCAGTGCAGGGGCAGGTGTCCGGTCCTCATCTTAACCCTGGTGCTCTTCCTTCCTCAGCATCAGCCACTACGTCATCGTGATGTCCATGACCATCTTCCTGATGCTGCTCAGTGTGGTGACGCGAGTCCTCACCTCCAGGAGAGTCTGTCTGTGGAGGAGACGCAAGATGCACTTCCCCTGAATCACTATGGTGTGTGTGTGTGTGTGTGTGTGCGCGCGCATTTGTGTGTGTGGGGGGGGTGCGTGCACGTGTTTGTACGGATGTGTGTGAAGCATTCATATCTCAAGCCGTGTTTTATTTGAAATAATATTTATTTATTACGATAAATACTCAACCATAGTATAACTATAGTACTGTACACACGATGGATTTATGTTTGTTGGTGCACAGATGTTACCCACAACACTGGAGGCCGAACCTATTAAAATGAGCACTGATCATAATGTTGCTGTGTTTCTATGGTACATTAAAGCTGTCTAATTAGGTATTCAGTTGATATGAAGAGCTGAAGATACTGTTCTTAAATATTTGACTGTGTATCATATAGTCAGTTGTATTTCCATAGTAATGGTTTGCCAAATATAAGGGACTTGATGATTGGAGATGATTCTAGCTGGGTGGTGTGTTTTGGAAAGGGTTATCTGAGTAAACAGCTCAATTTATGAAGCAGTAAAACTGTATTTTGAGATACTTTCGGTACCAGAATAAAACTGGGTGGTGTATTATATTGCTGTGGTTTTGTACCTCTGCAATTGTATTATGATGGAACTAGTTTTATACTCGAAAGGGAATATTGTGGGTTGACTTTATTGTTAATGAGTTTAAAATAAACATGTTGATCTCAGACGGTCTTTAGTTCACCAGTCATCCATCCAGCACCAGAATGGTAGAAACATGTTTCCGGAACGAGACTATTTAGATGAAGTCAAATAAAAACATGCACTCTGTGAGCACCAGCTTATCAGCACTCAAGGCTGGCTGGACATTAGCCAGAGCATGTTGGCCTTCAATGGAGGGGTTGAATGAAATTCTTAAAGTGACTGTATAGCAGAATTTAAAATGAGTTTTAAGTTCATCACACTGCAGAAGACTGTGTTAACTACCCATTCGAATTCTAATGAAAAAAAAACAAGTATGTTTTTGGTATGTTAAATTAGGCTTTGAAATTGTAAGAAAATGAATGAGCTGAATCTCCGTCTTATCTCCTCTTATTTATTGAATTTAGCAACAAAAGCATCAACTAGCTAAATCTATTGCAGATATCAGAACCGACCGACCTGCAGGCTGAGGGTTGTATGAGTTAATGACTTTGTCTTTGCATCATACCAGCTGAGTAACAGAATGCAGGTTATATAAACCGTCTGATCTGACGTAGATAAGTGGCTGTGACGTAGATAGCTTGAGTTTTGCCCCGCCTAAACAAAAGTTGAGCTGAAAACGGGTGAGAAACTGTTCAACGGTCTAACTCCACATTTCAGTGCGACAAAGTTTTTGAGCTTTGCACATGCTTTCAGCAACTCATTTCACACAGATGTACTGAAAAGCAAATCATGGAATTTGCTTTACAGCAACTTTAATTCTTCACATCTCTTAATTTCTATCCTCCGATATCACCACTTCCTGCTTAACCTCCTGCCAGTCTACCAGGGACAGACAGCGTTACTTTAGAGTCCTACAGCAGCTCTGAGTCGCCACGCCTTGGGCTTCATCCTTCATCCCTGATATATTTTATCAACTGTGGTTGAGTTTTTATCCTTTTAATTTCATTTGGTATTCATCCATGGCATGGTGGTATGATCCTTGGTATGATGGTGTTTATCCTTTATCCTCTCTCCCTCGTCCTCTCTCCCTCGTCCCCTGTCCCTCGTCCCCTCTCCCTCGTCCCCTCTCCCTCTCTCCCTCGTCCTCTCTCCCTCGTCCTCTCTCCCTCGTCCTCTCTCCCTCGTCCTCTCTCCCTCGTCCTCTCTCCCTCGTCCTCTCTCCCTCGTCCTCTCTCCCTCGTCCCCTCTCCCTCGTCCTCTCTCCCTCGTCCTCTCTCCCTCGTCCTCTCTCCCTCGTCCTCTCTCCCTCGTCCTCTCTCCCTCGTCCTCTCTCCCTCGTCCTCTCTCCCTGATCCCTTCCAGTGAAGACAGTAATGAGCTACAAACTTCACTGCATTTACAACAACGATATTACTGCCTTGTTAGTGTTCACCAACTTAAGTACATGGAGCTGTTATCAAAAAGGATCTCGAAACATCCGACATGTTCCAGTGCCATGTTTGAAAGATGCTCTTTGGAGTGCATCTACACACAACTTTGTGGGTTAGGTGTCATAAGGTTTGTGATATTTCTCTCCTCTCTTCCTTCCTCTCTGATATGCATAGGACCACATGATGAGCACACACACAACCATACACAAACACACACAAACACACACAGAGGAAGCACACACACATGCAATCGCCCCCTCCCTCTCTGTTTTTCCTCCAGACAAACTACAAACCAACGGAAACTAAACTCACACCACCGTTTGTCCGCGATCACATACATCAAAAACCAGTTGAAACACAGAGGAGTCTCCCCTTCTCCACTGCACACTCTCACGAAGATCTGATGCAGTCCTCAACTCTGCAGTTCTTCAACCCCACAACTACAAATCTTAAGGTACGTTTCAAACTGCATACTCTTTTACGGAAATAGATCCTAGTACAGATGGTTTAGGTTTCAGTTCTAGAGGTGTCACCAGCTGTTTCTCACATGTAACCTTGGTTGCAATATAGTCCAATATTCTGTCACCTCTAGTTAACTTGACATGTTTAGAGCTGAACTGTTCCATAAAACAACCTAGATCTTTCAAACAAATTACACTCCTATCAACAGGGCCGGATTAACAATTTTCTGTGCCCTGGGCAACAAGGCTTAAACCCCCCCCCCCCCTGGGCAAGTGCCCAGTTGCCCTAATGGTTAATCCTGCCCTGCCTATCAAACCAGTTTAGTGTTCCCTTCAAGCAAGTGATTACATATGTTTATCTTCCTGGAGCTGTGTTGAAATGCCTTGACTCATCCCACATCACATGTTTGGGTATCAATCAACATAAAAACCATAAATGAATAAATGTCCCCACTGCACTGAGACACCATGCATCTTCCTCTCTCTCTCCCTCTGTTCTAAAGGTTTCCGTTTTCCTCTTCCTCATTTCGTACTAAAATGGAGTATCTCTCTGCTAACAACACCACCATCCCCACCGTCACCCTGTCCACGACGGTCAGGTCGTTTGCCGAGAGTAGATACCGCCAGGCGCTCACCGTCATCTACTCCACCATCTTGCTGTTGGGCGGCGTCGGGGGGATCCTAATGGTCCGCACCTTCAAGTCAAGCAAGTCCGTCATCACCATTGCCGTGATGAACCTCACCATCGCTCACAGCCTCTTCCTGCTGACCGTGCCCTTCAGACTGCACTACTACGCCGTGGGCACCTGGGAGATGGGCTCGCAGGCCTGCAACACGGTGAGCGGGATGATCCACTGTCACATGTACCTGACCTTTGTGTTCTACACCGTCATCATCGTGCTCCGCATCTGGTCGCACTACAGCAAGGAGAACAACGTGCATTTCTACCGGAACATGCACGCCTTCCTGGCCAGCCTGGCCGTGTGGGTCATCTTCTTGGTCATCCTGCCCCTCGTGCTCCAGTTCTACGGCCACCAGGAGGGGTCCAAGAACTCCAAGCAGTGCTTCCAATTCGCCAATCGGATGGAGAACGCAGGGGTGAAGGTGTTCAACTACATGGTGATCTCTGTGATCTGCGTGACGGCCTTCACGCTGATGGGTCTCCAGGTCCACATCCTGGTGGTGCTGCTCAGGAAGAAAGGCCAGGACGGCCTGGTCCAGCAGCAGCTCAACGCCCAGGTGAAGAGCCTCCTCTTCATCCTTGTCCTCATGGTGTGCTTCGTACCCTACCAGCTGTTCCGCCTGTACTACCTGGAACACCTGCATCTGGAGGAGGTCAACGAGCTGTTCCTCACCCTCACCGCTCTGAGCTGCGTCGATATGCTCATCTTCCTGTTGTGTTGGAGGAGGTGAAGGATGAGGGTGGAGGTGATGGATAGAGGAGGAGGTGGTGGATGAGGGTGAAGGTGATGGATAGAGGAGGAGGTGATGGATGAGGGTGGAGGTGATGGATAGAGGCGGAGGTGATGGATGAGGCGTTTTATTTTAATTTTATGTGTAGCACGAAACAGCGTGCGACCAGGTTGGTTGTAGAACCTGTTAAAAAGGGATGGTGGACTGAGTTAGTCCAGTAAGATGACATCCACTGTGCGTTCTGCTCCTGCTTGCGACTTTACAAAGATATCCGTCTCTGCTGTCCGTGAGGAATAACAACTAACTCTGATCTTCTCCTGTCTGGCCCCCCAATGGTGGAATTGTTGTGGAAAAAACATCACACTGTTGTAATTATGAAGATGGAGAATGATTATGGATTATATGATTGGAAATAAACCTCTTAATCACATTTATTTTTCTTTTTTTACATGCTATATTACTGAAAACCAGATGCAAAGCAGTTGACTGATTGGGCTTAATATCTTCTACATATTAGTGGCAATACCAAAGTGCAAATCTGGATGTTTAGGGTCTGAGGGCGTGAGAAGACTTGTGTGTATATGCTTCTTCCATAGAAAACTACAAGGCCCAGATATCATGGACTACAAGGCCCAGATATCATGGGACAGATTTACGACCCTACCCCAGGAATCTAGTGCAGCTGGTCTTCAAGGCCAGAGCATGCCTAAAAAATTGTAGTTTTCTATGTAAGAGTGAGAGACCAATAGTGTGAGAAATGCATCTGTGACAAACAGTCCAATTGTACCAATAGCAAAATTACAGAACTGATAAGGTTTTGATATGAGGAATGTCCTGAGAAAACTTTGTGTGATCCTGGGATCTTGCTCACGTTTGTTGGAGTCATTCTGATTTCTAGTAAACACCTTGCTTCAAACTTTGCTGCGTTTCAGTGCTGTTTCAAACTTTGAGATATTGGTTGAAAACATATATTTCACGACAGAATCTCCTCCATCAGGGACACTGATAGAGAAAAGGCTAAAGACGCACTTGTTCCAGAAGTACAACGGTACTTAGGAATGACTTGCTGGACCTGATGTTAGTTTCCTCCAGGAACACAATGACTCTTATTGAGGGACTTGTTGCTCTTGTTGGTTAGTTGTAACTGATTTAACTTCTTGTACTCGCTGTGAATTATATTATTGTTGCTTGCTTTCCTATAGGTACACTCTTGCACTTCTTGAAGTTCATGCTGTTTAATTGTAACTTGTTTAACTACATGCTCTTATGTTTCTTCCCATTGGCACTTATTTGCTTTTCACAATGTATGCTCATGTTTTGCCTCACCGCAATGTTTTTGGGGATATCTCGCTGTTTATGATCATTGACTTGTAAAGCTCTCTCTTGGAAGTCGCTTTGCATAAAAGCGTCTGCTAAATGAATAAATGTAAATCAAATGTGCAACTGGAAAGACTCTTTTGGGTAATCGGTAAATGATTAAGATGATCCTAAATGAACAGATGTACAACAGAGAAAACATAAATGTCAAGTTTTCGTCAGGTTGCATTGCTGAGAACATGGTCCTGAAGGAAATCCGAAATGAGGTTGGGAAATATTGACCGCTTGTATGCAATGTTGCAATATGTTTGTTTTGCTCACATTACAAAATGCTCCCAGAAATCATGAATGGTAAAACAGCACCATCTCCTGGTGACTTATGGACATTACAAATTAAAATGGCCCTTATCATACCTAGCGTCTAATGTAAAATAACTCATTTGACCTCTTTTTTTTCTTCGAAAGAAAACCCCATAGGCATCTTGAGACAAGATTTCTCGTCTCCAGTCTGTAAAATAATTATGGCAATAGCCTTTAATCGGCTACATTTCCAAATGTAAAAGGTAAATAAATGTCCACACTGTTACTATTTAACCTTTTTTACGTGAAACATTAGCTTTTCCACCCTCACACGGTCTTCACCAAGCTAGAAGTTATGTCCACCATAGTTGATACATTCACACCCGGTGATTTCTGCTTTTAGTTTTATGGGACCTGGTTACTGTTTAACATCCCCACCCTACTTTCAGTTTGTTTAGTAAATCGATCTAATGACAGGCCATGCCGGCGCCATCGAATGTGTGGCTCAATGAATTATAGGCCCGATAGCTTCCCTTCTCAGCTAATGTTGTCGCATGTCGCAATTCAACTCACTTTGCTTTTAAATCAGCGACAAGGTAGACAAGTGACACGGAGACTAACGTCGCTTTAGCGACGCGTTTTTGTTTACTGGACAAGTAGCTAACATTTGGACAAATGCACGGACACAAAAAAGGTAGGCTAAGCAAAGGCTACGTGCCTTCTGAAAATGCATGTCGAAATGTTTGTCGAATTAATTAATTTAAATTACGTTTTTGAAGTTAGTTCAAGTTAATGTGATGCCTCGTGGCTTATTCATGAGCGCATATTGGAAAGAAACTTAGGAAAACTAGTCGAGTTGCACATCTGGATACTTGTACCTACCTGATCGACTATCCGCTATCAGAAATACACCCCGAAGGATGTCACGTGATTCTGTATTGGTCGGATAGGGGTTTGTCCCCCGTGTAGAACAGAACAAATAGGCCTGAACTATCTCAGCGGGGCTGTAATGCCTTCTTGGGTGTGAAAGATTTCTTTTGCGTCCGTCCTGAAAACGGAGTGTGGTTGGATGGGATCCAGTGGGGTTTTTGCTGAGCTAGTTTTGTAGAGTTCTAATCTAAATGTTCTGTAGTCAGATAGTGAGTCTGCTTCCTCAGCCAGCTCCATTCAAGTGCTTTCAAGAAGTAAAAAAAACCTGTAGCAGATAAGATATCTTTGTTACACGCAGTCTAATAAAGATGACATGCGATAACTCGTATCGTGTTCTGTTCTGGAATTGTCTTGTTTTTAATCTAAATTACGCTCCCCCTGATATGACAAGGGGAGCTTTCTTCAACATAGGCAATCAAGATTCAGTTTTTAGTGACTGAATATAGTTTAACTTCACCAACACGGAAAAGTAAGCCTACGACGTTCACAAATTAATTTCAGCTAATGTATTTATTTAGCTGGCCCTTTTATTAGAGGCCAACCTCCTGTAGGCAACAGGGGATATTGAACTTGCAACCTCCTAATCAGCAGTCAAATACTCCATATTTAGTAAGCTAAGAAAGCTGTTTAGGTTTTCCATTGCAGGAAAATTATTCTTGTTAGCAAGCATCAGCAGGTACGAAGGCTCACCTGATGCCTGGTCATTAAGGCTAAAGTATAAATACAGCGGACAGTATTATGACCGCTTCACACAGGAGATCACTGTTAGCTCTGTTTTATGATACTGAGAGGTTTGAGTTGCTAGGCATGCTGTCGCTACCGTTTTCTCTCCACGACCACAAGCTTTCCTCTTTCCTTCCTTCTTACCCTCCTCCTTTCTTCCTTTCATCCTTCCTTGCTGCCTTTCTTCCTTCCCTCATTAATCGTGTCCTTCCCTACCTCCTTTCCTTACCTCCTTTCTTCCTTCCTCTCCTCCTTCCTTTCTTAGTTCCTCTCCTACTTCCTTTCCTACTTCCTCTCTTTCCTTTCTTAGTTCCTCTCCTCCTTCCTTTCCTACTTCCTCTCTCTCCTTTCTTAGTTCCTCTCCTACTTCCTCTCCTCTTTCCTCTCTTCCTTCCAAACCTCCTTCCTCACCTCAGAATTAGATCAGGTGCACTTGTTTCGTCTGAACCTGTGGAAGTCGTGTTTCCTGAGTGTGGCCCGCTACCCTGCTGCACCTGCTGCTGGGGAGGAGAGGGTGGAAGCAAGGCGTCTGTGTGTGTGAGGGGCGTGTGAATGTGATGAGAAACACTGGCCACTTCCTCCTCTCTCTTTTTTACCGCTCCCCCTTTTGCTCTCGCTCTACCTCTCCTACTCTCTCTACCTCTACCGGTCTCTCTTCACCTCTTTCTGTCTTTTCTCTGTACGTCTCTCTCAGTAACTTCTCTTTCTCCTACTCTCTCTTTCTGTATATCCTTGTCTCTCTACTTCTCACTTTTCACTCTCTCCATATCTCTCTCTTTCTCTAAACTAAACATGATGAGTCAGGGGCCTTGCCCTCAGAGCTGAGTTAAAGAGTAATCCATCTCTATCCTACATACAAACACATTTAAACACGTACACTCTCTCTCTCTCTCTCTCCCTCTTATTTCCTGTCTTCCTCTCATAGAGGGCCCTCATAGATGTTGAACAGTGCCATGTCATGTGAGATATCGTTCCTGCATTGGGACCTCCCAGCCCACTCTAGTGTCCAGGTAGTTAATCAGTGATGATGTGTAATCTTCTGTGTCTCCATCCCTTCATTATACAGCCCTCATACACAGACTCCTCGTTGCTCCACTCATAAACCGATTGACGTCGTCCTCATTCTATCCTGTCACACTCATTCTCATCTCAATTATAATGGCAGCATTTGATTGCGTTTCCTCACAGACAGTGCTATTCAGTGCTGTGAAACTATGTGGCCAATCTTCATGTCCATGTCAAACATTGAGTATTTGTTGGTTTGGAGCGTAGCATTCTGCTACTGACACCCCCTGGTCCTGAATACTGACACCCCCTGGTCCTGAATACTGGAACCCCCTGGTCCTGAATACTGAGACCCCCTGGTCCTGAATACTGACACCCCCTGGTCCTGAATACTGACACCCCCTGGTCCTGAATACTGACACCCCCTGGTCCTGAATACTGACACCCCCTGGTCCTGAATACTGATACCCCCTGGTCCTGAATACTGACACCCCCTGGTCCTGAATACTGGAACCCCCTGGTCCTGAATACTGAGACCCCCTGGTCCTGAATACTGATACCCCCTGGTCCTGAATACTGACACCCCCTGGTCCTGAATACTGGAACCCCCTGGTCCTGAATACTGGAACCCCCTGGTCCTGAATACTGGAACCCCCTGGTCCTGAATACTGACACCCCCTGGTCCTGAATACTGACACCCCCTGGTCCTGAATACTGATACCCCCTGGTCCTGAATACTGATACCCCCTGGTCCTGAATACTGAGACCCCCTGGTCCTGAATACTGAGACCCCCTGGTCCAGAATACTGAGACCCCCTGGTCCTGAATACTGGAACCCCCTGGTCCTGAATACTGACACCCCCTGGTCCTGAATACTGACACCCCCTGGTCCTGAATACTGACACCCCCTGGTCCTGAATACCCAAATCCTGGTTTTGAAACACCCTGGTCTTGATCTTAAATACCCCCTTCTTATACATACACGTGTCTCTAGTCCTGCTGTAGGCCAGGTGGTTAGCTTGCTTCCAGCGCATTAGGAGAATGTTCTGTCTGGCCTGAAGGTATCAGTGGTTTTCCTTCATCATATCTGATCATGATGGGGTGAGGGGGGTGGCAGGGAGGGTACTGCTCAGCCATTGATAAGATTAAGCGGTGAGTGGATGTTACACACACACACACACACACACACACACACACACACACACACACACACACACACACACACACACACACACACACACACACACACACACACACACACACACACACACACACACACACACACACACACACACACACACACACACACACACACACACACACACACACACACACACACACACACACACACACACACACACACACACACACACACACACACACACACACACACACACACACACACACACACACACACACACACACACACACACACACACACACACACACACACACACACACACACACACACACACACACACACACACACACACACAGCGTTATTACCACTTGCTGCACGCTGTTTCCCAATGGGCCTTTTGGAAACGAGAGGTGGAATATCTCCTGGCCTGTTATCTCTCCATCCCTGTGATAAGGGAGAAGGAGGAGGACAGATAAGTCATGTGCAACAAGGTGAGAAGTCCTGATCTTGGCTCCTCCTTTATTGGCATGAAGACCAATCAGGGTCAAATTTAAATTGTCTACCTGAGGTAGCCGTCCAGGCCACAGAGTGCCACGGAGGTGTGGAGGAGAGAGTCGGGCATAGGAGAGAGGGAGAAAGAGGGAGAGACTGGAAGAAGAGCAGTAGAGAAAGATAGAAAGGCGTAGAAGTGAGGTGAGAAATAAAAGTAGCTAAGATAGAGGGAACAGAAATATTGAGAGAGACAGAAGAAAGGGGAGAGGGATAAAGAGAGAGAAGGTGCTCTGAGAGACAGTCAGGAATGAAGTACCCTCCTGCTCCTCTCACTAAGTCCCTGTTGGATATGGATGTTGCTAACTACTGTGAGGGTCTCGACCCCACATACAGCACGCTGGGCTTCGAGAACGCAGATGTGCTCTATGGAGGAGGAGGTGAGACACACACACACATACATACATGCTGTACACACACACACACATACATGCTGTATACACACACACACATACATGCATGCTGTATACACACACACATACATGCATGTTGTACACACACACACTTTTACTGTATACACACACACGTGTGATAGATGACACACTCACATGCACACACACACACAGGACGATGCAGTGGGCTTTGGGTCTGCAGTTACAGGGTGAGTGTGTAATGTGTAAGAGGAGCATGTTAGGCATCACCTGTCTACTGTAGATGAAGACCTGGAACATTTCTCTGTTTTCATCTGCCCGTGTTTCACTCACAAGCTAATGATTGGCAGGTTACGACAGCTTGCAAGCCACTGAAACTTAACTAGTGAAGAATATTGCGACACCTGAAGCGTTATATCAGAAGTTGTCACTGGGACTAGGTGGTTGTTGCTTTGGATGAAAGGGAATGTTAAAAGAAGAAAATGTTAAATGTGGAGTCATCCACTCAGCTGGAGCCAGACACAGTACGAGAAACAACACAATGCTAGTGAGTACCGTACATGGTTAGTTACAGCGTATAAAGTGTGTGCAATGGGACATTGATGAACCATGTCCTGTGATGAAATCCTTAATCTATTGCTGATAGATATGACTGCTCTTAGCTGGTATCGTAAAATAACCTTTTAAGGAGGCAGTCCACCAAGAGGCAGACAGCACACTGATGTCACTCTGAACACGTGGACCAGAGGGGATGCTGAGTTAAAAATTAACTTCCTCTCTCTGATCGTGTCTGTTATGGAATGGTGTGTTCCTGTTTGCTGGGTGAGATCTGTGGTGCAGGAAAGGGCTCAGAGCTGGTGGTGGTGAGAGACAGAGAGAGAATGAGATAGAGAGAGAAAGTGAGATAGATGGAGAGAGAGAGAAAGTGAGATAGATGGAGAGAGAGAGAAAGTGAGATAGATGGAGAGAGAAAGTGAGATAGATGGTGAGAGAAAGAGAGACGGATCGAGACAGAGGCAGAGAGAGAAAGAGGATGGAAAGAGAAAGTATAATGAAGAGAGACAAAGAGAAAGACTGAAAGAAAGGGAGAGATAAAGATAAAGACAGATGGATAGTTTGGTTTAAAGCTGACCTGCAAAATGAACTTTTGCTCCAGGATTCCTTCAGTTTGAGTCTTTACTATAAGAAAGAACGTACTGTACCCATGCACTGTCCTGACCAGCTTTTAAGCGCTCAATACTTCCCAGTACAAACTTTGTTATTACATTACATTTACATTTAGTCATTTAGCAGACGCTCTTATCCATAGCGACTTACAGTAAGTACAGGGACATTCCCATGAGGCAAGTAGGGTGAAGTGCCTTGCCCAAGGACACGACGTCCGGGAATCGAACTGGCAACCTTCGGATTACTAGCCCGATTCCCTCACCGCTCAGCCACCTGACTCCCTTATTAAGTTCTGATCTGACATGCTGTTAGGTCAGGAGCAAGGGATCTACATGTACTGTGTGCGTATGTGAACTGTGTGATGTCTGTGTGTGTCTACGTGTGTGTGTGTGTCTACACATATGTTTGTGTGTGTTCTGGTTGACCTGAGGAGTTACCGTGGTGATGAGGATGATGATGGAGGATCAGATGGGTTCCTCAGGCAGATACCCTCTCCCCCTCCAGCAGTGATGCAGATCTGGAGGAGGTGGATTGATGGAAGCAGGACTTGTAGATGCAGTCAGGAAACAGCTGTCCTGTCCTGTGTAAACCAATCCTGCCCCATGTTATAAATACATTTACTGTGAAGATTTGTTCATTATATATTAATATTTGTGTGTGTGTGTGGTATCTGTGTGTGGGGTGTGTGTGTGTGTTGCAGACAGCATGCCTGCGGAGGCCAGCCTGGCCCAGGGGGAGGGGCTGAGCTGTAACTGTGCTATCTGTGGGGACCGAGCCACAGGAAAACACTACGGAGCCTCCAGCTGTGATGGCTGCAAGGGCTTCTTCAGACGTTCCATACGCAAGAGCCATGTGTACACCTGCAGGTACACACACACACACACACTCTCAGACACACTAATCCTAACTTTGCAAGAACATAACTTATAGTGATAATGTGTGTTCGTTTGTGTGTGTGTGTCCAGGTTTAATCGCCAGTGTGTGGTGGACAAGGACAAGAGGAACCAGTGTCGCTTCTGTCGACTCCACAAGTGCTTCAGAGCCGGGATGAAGAAAGAAGGTGAGAGCGAGAGAGCGAGAGAGCGAGAGAACCTCAAATATAACAAGATTTACACACAACCACAAATAAGAGACATAATTAGGCTAAACAAAAGTTACGATTCCTTCAGTTTATCAGGTGGACTTTGGGGGCTCAGTTATGGACATGAATGACTATGCAATAAGAAATGCAAAGTTAATAACAACAACTTCATACAGAGGCTCTGGTTTAGGGGCCCAGTAGGCCTGTTTGGTAATACGCTCATGTAATTCTGTGTTTGTGCAAGTGTGTGTGTGTGCAGAGTGGGTGTGTGTGCAGAGTGTGTGTGTGTTTATGAGGGGTATAACCTTGGAGGGGTTGTTAATGACACCAATCATGTGCTTTTTTTATACATGTCCTGTCTGCCATTGGTTAACATTTGACTGACCTGCTGTGGCTGTTTTGTTTTACTCAGTACACACACGCACACACACACACACGCACGAGGGCACACGCACAGACAAACACACTGACCACGTCCTGACTGTGTGTGTGTGTGTGTTCCAGCGGTTCAGAATGAGAGAGATCGTATCAGTTCCCGCAGAAGCACCCAGGACTCACAAGACCTCCCCCCCATCACTGTCCTGGCACAGGCTGAGGCCCTCTCACAACAGGTAGCAGTGTGTGTGTGTGTGTGTGTGTGTGTGTGTGTGTGTGTGTGTGTGTGTGTGTGTGTGACAGAGAGAGGCAGGTGGGATGAGTGAGGTTTATATAAGGAAATCATATGTGTGTTTATGACTGGGTACTGTTCACAATAACAGTAATAACTCTTACTATTTACATGCTTATTAGCCTGTGACAGGACTCAATGCTCATTATTGTCTCATGATTGCATACTGTGCAATGTACAGTCAATGTGTGTGTGTGTGTGTTTAGGTATGTGTGTGGGTGTGTTATGATTACTCACAAGGAAACCAAAAGAATTTCTCTCCCTCCACCCCTTCCTCCCCATCCCTCCCTCCCTCCATCCCCACCCCTCCCCACCCCTCCCTCCCTCCCCTCCCTCCCTCCCTCCATCCCCACCCACCCCTCCCTCCCCTCCCTCCCTCCCTCCATCCCCACCCACCCCTCCCTCCCCACCCACCCCTCCCACCCCTCCCTCCACCCCTCCCTCCCTCCAGATCAATGCAGTGGGTGTGGCGGGGGGTCCGGGGGATGTGGAGCAGAGAGCAGCCAGTGTTGGGGACGTGTGTGACTCCATGAGGCAGCAGCTGCTGGTGCTGGTGGAGTGGGCCAAGTACATCCCTGCCTTCGGAGAGCTGCCTCTGGATGACCAGGTTAACAACAACAACAACAACAACATCTACCACACAATAAACAACAGCCAATCAAGAAGATACAGTCTCACCGGGCGTTTCATGTGGCCCCTCTGTGACTTATGGGGATAGCATTTCATCTAATAGGGGGGTGTGTGTGTGTGTGTGTGCAGGTCAGCCTGCTGAGGGCTCATGCAGGTGAACACCTTCTACTTGGGGTCGCCAAGAGGTCGATGCCTTTCAAGGACTTCCTGCTTTTGGGTAAGGAAGGACCGATCAGTCACTGTCATACATAAAACAGCCTATCAGGTCCTGACATGCTAGCGTGTCAAGCGTGATTTAAAGCCTGACACACCAAGGCCACAGGTCATTGGCCTCCTTTGACAACGTTGTACAACCTGATAATCATTGACTTGAAGTGCTGGGAGCTTAAGGGCCTACCCTACTGTGGCTTTCAGAAATGTCTTCACGACCAAACACTGTGCAAACTTAGAACGGCTTGTTCACACACACACACACACTCTCAAACCCCTGCATTAGCTGAACAGGCTCACCTGAGCACACACACAGGCAATCACAAGTACACACACACACGCACCCCCAGCTGTGGGTAACCTGTGCTGGTGGTGCAGGCAGTGGCTGTGTGATCCAGCGAGGCTGTGCAGAGCCCGAGCTGAGCCGGGTGGCAGGGCGTGTGCTGGACGAGCTGGTGCTGCCCTTCCAGGACATCCAGATCGACGCCAACGAGTACGCTGCCCTCAAGGCCATCGTCTTCTTCGACCCTGGTAGCTTCCCTGCACCGCACACACACACACACACACACACAGTTCCATGTCCACACACACACACCCACAGACAAACACCCAAGCACACACACACACACACACGGCCACATGCACAAACACACCCTCACTCTCCCACCCTCCTGCCCCTCTTCCCTAGACGCTAAATCTCTGCGGGACCCGTCTAAGATCAAGGCGATGCGGCAGCAGGTCCAGATGAGCCTGGAGGACTACATTAACGACCGTCAGTACGACTCCCGCGGGCGCTTCGGGGAGCTGCTGCTCCTGCTTCCCACCCTGCAGAGCATCACCTGGCAGATGATCGAACAGCTGCAGTTCGTCAAGCTCTGCGGCCTAGCCAAGATAGACAACCTGCTGCAGGAGATGCTACTGGGAGGTGAGGCTGCCACACACGCTGCATCTATACACAGCATAGAGAGAGAGATACTGCATCTATCTCTGTATATTGGGATTTATGAACATTGTAGTACAACAAAGTATGTATCTATGTATGTATGTAATCTCTGTACTACAGAGGGTACAATTTCTGGGGAAATTGTAAAGTGTGCTTGCAGCTTCCCCAGCTGGGGTAGTTTTTTACTACATCCCCTCCAAACCTGTTGTTACAATCAGCATCAAACGTCCAAATATTTGGAGAATGAATCCAGGATAGCTTGGTGTTCTGATTTCTGATTGGCTGTGGTTTTCTGTCCGTCATCTTCAGGCCTGGCGTCCGATCCCGCCCACCTGCACCACCCATCTCACACCCAACTGAGCCACGACCCTCACCCTGGACACACTCTGGTCATCAGCACCATGCCGGCCACACACACTCCTCAGATAGGTGAGATACACACACATACACACATGTATGCACTTACTGTACACTGCATACAATTCAACCAATGGTTGTCTTTCTCTCTCCTCTCCCCTTCTCTTCCAATCTCTCCCTCTCTCTGTCTCTCTCCCTCCCTCCGTCTCTCTCCCTCCCTCTCTCCGTCTCTCTCCCTCCCTCTCTCTCCCTCTCCAGCCTCTCCTGACACGCCCATCCCCTCTCCTCCTTTGGCATCTGGTCGAGAAGGCTTCAAGACCTCCACAAGCCCCTCCCACCTCATCCTAGCCCCGCCCCCACCCCACAGACACACCCCCGAGCCACCTCTTTGATCCTAACCACACCCGTCCCATCTCTCTCTCTCTCCCTTTCTCCCTCTCTCACAAACAGCTTAATTAGTTATCAGTCGTCAGTTGTGTGTGATTTGTTAAAACACAACGACAACTAATCAGAGCATTTTAACATATCAGTTCTGTCTGTCCACTCTATAACTGTTTCGTGATAAATAAATAAAAATGTCATGCTGTGTGCTTTACGTTTACCATGTAGAAGTTATGTTCAATATTCAGATTTTACACCGTGTCATTGTACCTTTATACATGATGATGAAAACACACGTATGTACAGTATATCTTTTCTATATAATACATTTACATTTATCAGACGCTCTTATCCAGAGCGACTTACAGTAAGTACATACTATATAAACTTTGCAGCTTTGCCCTTTCTTTCAAATATGAAAAATGATGGACGTCATGCAGTCATATTTAATTCAAACTTGACTATTTGTGCTTGTGTAAAAAAAAAAAAATATATCTGTATAATGTGATTTAGCTAGGTTTTATACATTGTTTATGATAGCATGTTCCTGTAAGCATGCTGTACAAGTCATAATGGTATATCATTAATTTATATCACTTCCGTGTCGGTAAGGACCTATAGTGAGATGTTTAAGGTGTATTGGCTCCACATTGTGGTTATAATGGGACATTACAGGTTGTAATTTAACGCTTACAGTAACAGAAATGTGTTGTTATTCGATGTAATGAATGTTAAATTACTCATTAACTTGGAGAGAAATAAAAATATATAGGGTGGAGGAAAATAAGAGAAAGGAAAATTTTATATTTACTCACCTGTTGTGCCACAGCGAAGCAATCCTGTTGTGTATATTGATGTAATCCTCCAGGGAAACAGCGACGGCAGGCACACTGCGTTTAAACAGCAGGTAATTCTAGTATATGGACTGGACATGAACACTTGTGAAATCCATTACTGTTCGTATGGAGGACCCTGCTGTCTGGCATGGTATGAAGGACAGGGGGGACGGGCTGTGCCCAGAGTCTGATTGGCATGTTGTAGAGGACATATTGACAGATGTTCCTCCTTTATTGAAGGATATTTTTATTCTTTTGTTTATTTGTCTTTCCACAAACCTGATGAACATCCTACTCCACACTCGCACGCACACACAAGAAAAATACAGACAGTTTATACCCAGACACTAGTATCTAAAAGGATGGATTGTGTTGCATACACATGGACTGAAGTGTGTTTTATGCATAGATACATATTTCATATTTCCCTCTTTTCTCTCCCTTTAAATCTTGCTCTACCTTTTTCTCCTTTTCTCCGAGAGATAGAGAGTACCTTCATTATCTGCAGAGATGGCAAAAGTACACACATCCTTCTATAATAATAATATTGATATCATGCCACCAAATACAGATTATAACTAAAATAACAAGCCTGGTTTGAAAATATAAGAAAGTACAGATATGTGCTAATAAATATGTTTTAGGAGGGTTTGAACTTTGTTACTTCCAATCTCTGATTATCTGAATAATATTGTATTGAGACTGGAGAAATCTCTCTCTCCTAACAGTAAGAAACCAGCAACCAGCACCACAGGCTAGAAAAACATGTGTGTTGGTGTTCGTTTGTGTGTGTGGTTTCTTACATTTGGGTGTGTTTCTGTGTATCTAAGTGTGTGGCTGTGTGTGTTGGTGTGTGTGTGTGTGTGTGTCCTCTCCGAGTGCTTTAATGAACAAGCCAGGATATGATGCCGGCCCCTCAGTCAAACAGACAAACCTGGCAGTTAGCATGCCAGTCACACATCTCATCCCAGGATCAGCGCTCGCCTCCCCTCGTCCCAGTTCAGCTCACACTGACAGACTCACATTACACACTGCCACACCTGAGATGGAGGAAGGGAGGCAGGGGTGGAGGGAGGGAGAGAAGGATGGAATAATCATTTTCCTCTTTTTTTTTTTGTAGCTCCACATATACCTTACATCAGTGAGGTAAAAAAAAAAAAAAAACAATGAATAAAAAAAGATTTTTGTGTTTTGAAGCCTGGTTCCAGAACCTTCCAGACCTCCAGGTCTGTCAGTGGACCAGGTCTGTCAGTGGATCAGGTCTGTCAGTGGACCAGGTCTGTCAGTGGACCAGGTCTGTCAGTGGACCAGGTCTGTCAGTGGATCAGGTCTGTCAGTAGACCCAGGTCTGTCAGTAGACCCAGGTCTGTCAGTAGACCTCATCTTTCAGTGGACCTCATCTTTTAGAGAACTGAGGACACCAGTGCTCATGTGTCTCTGCGTCTTGACCATGTATAGAGAACCTAGCCAGATCCTGCCTGAAATCCTGTTTCTTACATTTGTGCATGTATGATGTCATTTGGGTTCATTGTGCTTGGTTGCTGATGTGAGACAGGCAATACAGACAGTTCCTTGATTCTGACCAATAAAATACTGCTGAAACTACACACTACTTTCCATATGCACTGTTTGTAAGTCGCTTTAGATAAAAATGAATGAACACAATGAAAATGTAATGTCCAGGAAAGAATCTAAATTGGAGATTGTTGTGCAGTGAGTGTGCTGTCCAGCAGGGGGCAGTAGTGCCCTATGATGACTGTCTCTGTGGTTGATTTGAACATGAGGAAACTCATTGCCCTGTAATGTGGCCTTCAGAAGAGACATCCTCAGCGTGAGCCCATGGAGGGACCTGGTCTCGCGTGCAGCGTGACCATCGCCGCTTCATTCAAAAGGTACACGTAGACATATTGAGACTTTAGAAGAAAGTTGCATCTACAAATAATACCAGTGATATTTTGGCGAGATGCAATCCTCTGGTTGCTGTGTGAGAGGTGTTGAGATGGTCTGGTGTTTGGAAGAGGGACAGGAAGGAAAGAGAGATTGAGAGGGAAACAACACACACACACACACACACACACACAGTCTAAAATGGCGTGTGTCTCTGGCATCAGATTACGACAGGGATTGCAGACAATCATTCCTCACAGCTGCATTTACCCATAATTCCCTTCTGTCTATCCGGTTTCTCTTTCCTCTTCGGAGACGGCAAGGGGGCATAAATCTTGTTTTCTAGTTCCAGAGTGATTTTCTGCAGCTAACTCATGTCTCCCTCTCTTGGATCTGAGCCTATGCTGGTCTGGAGAAGTTAATATGGACCCAGCGACACAGACACACCGCTATATCAAAGAGTTTAGAACTCTGTGATAACTTAGCAGCATTAGACAGGTAAAAAGACAGACAGAAAGACAAGTAAAGTACAGTATGTCTGCCTGCCTGCCTGTCTCTCTTGCTCTGATTTTGCGTGTGTGGTGTGTGTTTGTGAGGTCTTATTATGCTACCCATCACTAGTACACACACACACACACACACACACACACACTCACAGAGAGGGTGATTTACACAGTCATAGAGAGCGGGGGTGCTCTGGATCATGATGATGGGACCCAGGAGAATGAAGTTAGGAGGCAGGCAGGAGGGAGGGAGAGAGGGAGGGGGAGGGATTAGGTAGATAGAAAGGACTACACTGATGAGTTCTAGGATGAAGGTTGTTAGAATAAAGGAATATAAAGAAATGAGAAAGACAGAGAGAGAAAGAGATGACAGGATGTGCTTTGTTGTGATGAAAATGTCTCCCTATTAGATGCAGAGAGGAGATGGAGAAGATGGAGGGATGAAGAGAAAGGGAAGACAAGGAAATGGAGGGATGGATAGTGTGTGGGAGAAAAGAGAGAGAGCAAGGGATGAGAATACTGAAAATGAAGGGAGAGAAAAGAGGAGAGGAGAGATGTTGTGGCTCTGAATGATTGGTGGCCCACATGCTTAGGGTTATGTGAAGTTCACACAAACAAATGACTGCCATTTACCAGGAGCGAGTGAGAGAATGAGAAAGATGGGATTAAGAGAGAGAGAGAGAGAGAGAGAGAGAGAGAGAAAGAGGGAGGGAGAGAGGGAGGGAGGGAGAGAAAGAGGGAGGGAGAGAAAGAGGGAGGGAGAGAAAGAGGGAGGGAGAGAAAGAGGGAGGGAGAGATAACCAAAAATATAACAGGATTTAGAGGAGAGAGAGACGGTCTCAAGTAATTCTGTGTGCACTTGAAGTCAAACCCCATTTCTGATGAAACCGGCCAAAACTAGTAATGATGACCAACACATCCTTTCTTAGTTTAAATCTGTCACATCCTGTCTTCATTCGTTGTCAGGTAAATAAAGATGGTGGTGATGGAAGTGGAGAGGCCTTCCTTCAGAAAGGGTTTCACATGCTCACCAGACTGTGACGCAGTCCTTCATTATTTCATCATTATTAACAAACCAAGTGAAATTAATATACCTTTAGTTCACTTCTCATTTCCCCGAAATCCTCAGAATCTAATTAGTTTACCCATAAATTAGAGAGCTGAGAGATACAAAGGAACTCAATGTCAGCGTGTAATTAATTTCATATGATTATTTACGTTTTTCTTGCTTAATTTTCAGTTTGATTTCAAAAGACACTCTCTCTCTCTCTCCCACTCACACCGTATAGGTTCTTTGCCTTAGCGGAGTGTGGTTTACACACATGACTTCCTGTCCTAATCAACGACGTTCCGAACCGCTATCTGAAAGGCACACATGACTGACTCCTTCAGCAGGTTACCCTGTACGTGTGTATGTGTATATGTGGTGTATGTGTATATGTGGTGTGTGTGTGTGGTGTGTGTGTGTGCTACCCTACAGCGAAGCAGTAAAGGATATTAAGGCACAATTGCAAAAACTGACACGTTTAATAGAGAAAGATGACTCTGCCTTACATCCATGTGATTTGGATTGAATACATTTTCAACGAGCAGGCAGAGATCTAGGAGGAATGATTTGCCTGAACTGTATGGACCTTTCTAGATGTGTGTGGGTGTGTGTGGGAAAACTTGTGCAAAACGTAAATAACAATAACAAACAAAAGGTTTCATTAATCATAAAGCAATTTTCTCCTCTATAAAAAATAACATCATAAAATGTGGTATCTGGACACATTCATTTTATACAGAGCGGCCTTTTGTTTGTGCTGAAAACATGTTTTGTACAGAGTTCATACACTTCTTGTTAGTTCAGAAACATAAATAGACTTATATAAAAATGGAAAAATGAATCCACATGAGTATCTTAGTATTATTAATTACAGTGTGTTTGATCAAATTCATACCAACTCTTCAACAACACATCTGACTGTGTCTAGAGGGGAAGTGTCAAAATAAAGGTTCTGTGTAAAAACAAAAGTTTTCCTTCAAATCCCTGCAGTGGGTTACAGTATTGATCAAAGGTAAAGTTTGCTGTGTGTGGAAGTTGAATTCTGACCAGAACAAACGCATTAGAGTGGAGTTTTATTTAGCTAATTCCCATGTATTTGAGATGTGCATATTTTTGCCTGTCTTTGATAAGGCCTTGGGGAGAAACTGAGCTTCCTGATCACCACGTTGAACAGTTCACAAGAAACGTTCAACATCCAGACCTCTCTCCCCCTCCCTCTCCCCCTCTCTCCCCCTCTCTCCCCCTCTCTCCCCCTCTCTCCCCCTCTCTCCCCCTCTCTCCCCCTCTCTCCCCCTCTCTCCCTCCCTCTCTCCCCCCCCTCTCTCCGTGTGACAGCCGGTATGTAATTAGTGGCATATGTGTATTTCCATATCCACACATGGTGACATGTTGCATCCTATTTGAATGTGTCCATGTCTCAATGCCATATCCCTGATGTGAATACATGAATATGTCTAGCTAATTATTCCTATCTTGCAAATTATCTGCTTAAATATTAATATCCCTTCAATTTGCATTGTTTTTGTTGCTCTCTGTTTGTCCGTGTGTGTGTGTGTGTGTGTGTCGGCATGAACATTTGTGTGTGAGTGTGTGGAGGGGGCAAATGTGTGAGTGAGTGTGTGTTTGTGTGCGTTTGTGTGTGTGTGTGTTCAACAGAAAGGATTAAATCTGCTCACCAGGGTGTTGATGACAAGCTGTGACATCAAGATACAAAACGACAAACACTTTCTGACCTGGACTGCACACACACACACACACCGCTCGCACACGCTCGCACACTGAAATGAACACACACAAATTGCAGTCACACACGTACAGGCAAATACACAGACACACAAATTCAGTCTTATAGGGAGATACCAGAATATGGTCTTTCAGAGAGAGCTACAGGAGAGTGGCCTTGTAGAACACAAGAGGAAATACAAGTCCCTGTATGCGTTTGATTGCAGCATTCGCCAGTTGACTGCATCTGTGTCCACATGAGAAAGTGGAGTGCTTTTGATGACATCCACTTGATGCTCACAGACAAGTACACTGGGTCTGTGTGAAGACGCACTGGATGCATTATCCTGCTGGAACCTGGCTGCTCCCCATTAATTGCCTGCTAGTTTTGATGTCAGGCAGTCATAATGTCCTCGCGTTGAAGTAGATGAATTTGTTTGATCCATCTGAAAGCTTTCTGAGTGTGTGTGTGAGTGAGTGTGTGTGCGCGTGTGTGTGTGTGTGTGTGTGTGTGTGTGTGCCCACCTGTGCCTACAGGACATCTCAGAGATCATGGAGGTCTGAGTATGGCTGTGCAACGTGGTTCCACCGTGGGGAAATTAATCACGAACCAAAACAACTGCTCTACCTCTGCACAAGCTGGAACACGCGTGACACAAACCTCACGTGTCCTTTGTACATTCCATTGTTTACCATAGCTGTTTTCCTGCATGTTGCGAAAGTCATTTGAGGTTTGATGTATGCGAATAGCGCCACAGGCTATAAGTTAGGGTCATTAATATTTAAATTAGTTATAAATATGTTTCGGAGGTCTTAAATCACAGTTTTTTTTACGTAAAGAAAGCTTCACGTCAGTGAACAGCTCAAAATTTGATACCGTGAAGTTAAACATTAAAGGCTAAAGGAAAAATAAAGTTTGGCAACGCCTTTCACAATTATGTTTGGAATGATTCTTTCTATACACATGTTATTTCATTCATTATCTCACACATCTTAAGTGGAGGAGACAGAGAGGCTGAGGCTCTCTGAAAGAGGGTGGGTGTGTTTGGGCTGTTACTGGTGACAATGTGCGCACACACACATGATGGATCTTGATTAGTTTTTCATACTATGTACTGAAAAGCCTCTTTCTGAGTCTGGGCTGTAATTGAGTTTGACAGCGGAAGCTTCCATGTCCTCTGGCTATGTTAAACGAACAATTTACATCTTCATTTAAAATTCTACATGGATAAAAAGCAATTAATTACATCAGGCTGGGAAGACATTCTCACTGTGTTTTTTTTTCTCCCATTTGTATTTTAATTTTGTCTGGCGGGCAAATGACAAGAAAATGTATTACTGAGGTTGGTTTTATTTAGAATTAGGTTGAGAATCAACCCAGGAATCCGTGGTCCAAATCAAACACCCAAATCAAGAACCCTCTCTCCTGCTTCGGACTTGGGAACTGAGCCTCGCACGGCCTACAGGATGTGACGCCTGAGGTCGACAACCGCGAGAGAAACTGCTCGAAGGTAGGCCCATCGCGAAAGTCGAGCTCGAACACCGTTAAGATCACGCCAACGTGATCATTGCGAGATGCAACAAAAAAACGAATACAAACTAACCGACAAAATCTCACGCTGCATCTTTTGCTATTTTTTGTTGCTTTACGATCAAGTACTATTTTTGTCAGGTGCATCAGTGCGGATTTATAGAGTGCAAACGGGAAGAGAAAGCGGGTTTCGATACAGAAAAGAACAAAACCGCTTCAGTCAACATCTCAGCGTTGAGAATAGCCACACAAACAGGAATTGTGTTGCTTTGGAGACGAGACGCTTTAAAATAGACTATACCGACCGTATAATGGAAGGCTACACCAACTACCAAGTAGGATGAGGAGAGAGAGAGAGAGAGAGAGAGGTCTCCAGTCTGGATGTTGAGATGAAAATAAAAAGAGATGAAACTAAATCGCGTATGTAACTATCTGTTGTGGGCGAAAGGAAAAAGCATATAGGAAAAAAACGAAAAGCGATATAATGTGTTGAAAAAGTACGAGCCGAAAAAGTAGTCGCATGCAGGCTGGCAATCTGAATGAGAGAGCTAAAAGGTAATTTCACGGATAAAGAGGAGTCCTAATGCACAGAGGTAATGTAGCAGAGGATGGAACAAAGGCAAACTTTCATCTCTTTAAGCTTGGATGGAGAGAGAGAGAAAAACCTTTGATGCTTTGAAAATGATAATAAAAATCTCAAAGTCAGCCTTAGAACACAATGCCCAAACCCCCTCCTCCACACACACACACACACACACACACACACACCACACAGACCCCACACACAGCACGCCCCCCCTCTTTCCACACACACACACAACCACTATCACTTAATATAGCCACACATAGGGCCCATCATGAGGGTAAAAGGAGCCCAAATTGGGACACTTAAGGTCCTAAAATTACCCCTGAACAAACCAAGAGAGACTGGCAAAATGAAGGATCTCATTACAGCCCAGATTAGAGGACTTCTGTAGATGCCCAGAGATGAATTTATGTAAATAATATATTTTATATATGATATAAAGCTGTATTGAAATATGAATCACAATAAATGATTCATAGGTCGTTCCTTCTCCTTTCTCCCCCGCCTCCCCATCTCCAACCTCTTCAACTCCATCTCCTCTCTTTTCACCTCTGCAGACTTGAGGAGCAGAGTGGCCCCATGCAGAAGCTGTTCTGGAGCAGGACTCAGGGGTGGAGCAGAGAGATGGACCTAGCGTACTGGACCTCACATCCAGAGAGATGGACCTAGCATACTGGACCTCACATCCAGAGATATGGACCTAGCGTACTGGATCTCACATCCAGAGACGGACCTAGCGTACTGGACCTCACATCCAGAGAGATGGACCTAGCATACTGGACCTCACATCCAGAGAGATGGACCAAGAGTACGGGACCTCACATCCAGAGAGATGGACCAAGCGTACTGGACCTCACATCCAGAGAGATGGACCAAGCATACTGGACCTCACATCCAGAGAGATGGACCAAGAGTACGGGACCTCACATCCAGAGAGATGGACCAAGCGTACTGGACCTCACATCCAGAGAGATGGACCAAGCATACTGGACCTCACATCCAGAGAGATGGACCTAGCGAACTGGACCACACATCCAGAGAGATGGACCAAGCGTACTGGACCTCACATCCAGCCAGGTGGAAGCGGCTTGGGCCTGTTTCAACAGCGCAATCATGCTCATTCTAAACATCACATTACATTTGAATTCATCACATAATGTTAATTTAGGAGTTGCTTTTATCCAAAGCGACGTACAATTTCTGCGTAAAGTACAGCAGGAGATCAAGGATCAGAAGTCCAAAGTCCTGCAGTATTTCGGTGGACAGAGTAAAGTCATGGTTTGTATTTACGGCCCACGACACAAAACCACTACTTGACAGATGTGATTGCTTGACGTTAGAGTGAAGCTCCAGGTCTTGTCATTGACATAGATGAATGATGTTGTCAACAACTCTGGCCTGGTAAGTGCCTGAACTCATGATCCCATGAACCCCTTCTGCCTTGGGATCACCCATTAGCCTCTCTAATGTGTCTAGCCAGAGTGAGCGTATGTGTGTGTGTGTGTCCACTAAATCACTTCTCCTCCTCTTTCTCAGAAATACAATTTCCAGATTTCCAATTATTCCGACCATTTACTCTAAACTCCCCCCTCACTGGTCTGTGTCCCCCCTCCCTTTCTTGATTGACACAGTCTCTCCTCTCTGTTCCTATTGGGCAAATTCACTTATCACTTCCTGTAAATAGTAAGTAGTATACAGCTCACTTCCTGTAAATAGTAAGTAGTATACAGCTCACTTCCTATAAATAGTCTGCGCCAAGCATCAACTCAGATAAAACTGATCCACAATCCTCTGCTCTACCGGAACATCAACATCCAATCTGTTTAATCATTTAAAATCCCAAATAGACGAATCAAATACTAGGGCTCAGGAGGTGTCATGAATGTGTCACGTATGTGTCATGTATGTGTCTGCGTTCTTGTATGCTACAGTTGCGGGCTCACATGCCTGTTTTATCTCACTGTTGTCACGTAGAATTCGGGCTCCGATTAGAGCTTGAGTTCTTGCGTGAAATGCCCTTGTCCATATCGTTTCTCACATTACTCATTCTGCCCTGCTTAACGCCAATTGCACACAGAGAAACCCCCCCCCCTCCTCCTTCCTCTCCCTCATCCTGCCCCCAATCCTCTCACCCCCCGTATTTCTTTTTTCATTCCTGACCCTACCAAGTACCACCAGACCTCAAAATTGCATTGAATATATAAATGCTAATGCTAATAACCGCTAGCAGGGCTAGAGACTGTCCTTGACTACGACAAGAAAAGATCCTTTTCTCTTACATGACTCGCTGGCTCTGAATAATATTAGAGGTTCACATTCAAAACTCCTATACTCTACTTCTTCTTTTTCCTTTCCTTCTTTTCTCTTTTTTCTTAATTTACTTGAGTCTGAAACCCTAGTTCTCCTGCAGCAGTAATTCAGCTGAAGTGTAAAATATTAATTCATTTATCTTTGCGATAAGGTCTTGCTGTCTCGCTCAAAAATTCCAATGACATCCATTTGCCATTAAGTCAAAGCAACAGACAAGCAAAAGGTTCCCTGGAGCCTGGTGCAGTACTGCCTACCCTATCAAAGAACTGCTTCTTTTTTACTCTTTTTTTATACTCTTGGAAGCTTTTCATGGTAGGAATTAAACTATAATACTTGTTTCAGTGGCGTGCATACTGATATGGCAGGCAAAGCTGTCATTTGGAAGGCATTTGGAAGACAAGAATCAACCTTGGTGAACCAAATGGCCCCTTGTGGAATGCAGGATCCTCTTTGTAATTTTTTGATTACTTTCCAAAGAGACGGTGATCAGATATATCACCGACAGTGCCAGGACAGGACCTCATCTTATCGGGGGCTCTGATTGGTCCGTGTTTAAGACTGTCCGGTGGGGTCCTAAAAGCTTCTTAGGCGTACCAGGATGGGGCCTGTCGGCAACAATGAGAGACTTAGCTCACTCCTCACAGGAGAGAGACCCTGCTATGAATACCTCTCAAAGTAGAGCATTGTTTCACATTAACCCCCCCTCCCCACCTCCCCAAACCACACACACACCATCACCTTTTGAAGTTAGATTCAGCAGTCTTCGCTTTTCTGTTTCTTTAGAAATAAATTATTTCTCGATCTTAAGCTGGTAGAACAAGACAACTCTCCTGAGGATTCTGGCTTCCCTCTCTCTCGCTCTCTCTGTCTCTCTCTCTCTCTGTCTCTCTCTCTCTCTGTCTCTCTCTCTCTCTGTCTCTCTCTGTCTCTGTCTCTCTCTGTTCTCTCTCTTTTCTCTCTCTCTCTCTCTCTCTCTCTCTGCCAGGTGTCAAGCTTACCCCTCTATGAGTAATTGTCTGATTTAAGTCAAATGCATCACACCCTGGTTGAGGTTGGTATTGTTCCAACTTTCAGGGCTCTTTTCCTAACTTTATTACACCTTGGGCTTTTATTCCACCAGGGGGCAAAGTAAATCAGCTCATTAGCTGTCATTAAATCCCTTGGTTAAAACCAACCTTCAATCACTCACTCATTTCTCTCTCCCCCCCCCCTCTCTCTGTCTGTCTCTGCCTCTTCTACAGGGGCTTGGTAAAGGAGAACTATCTGTGTAGAAACTGGAAACTAACTGCTTTGGTTGGTTTCTTCAGACTAGACCCCACTCTGTGGATCTGAACAGAAACTCCAGCTCCAGTGAAGCAGGGCAGATCCTGTTCAGATGTCGATGGCACCAGCACACTTATATCAACGACAACAGCTTGGCCAACACTGAGACAGAGGTAAACATTACAGATGAGAGAGGGAGGTGAAGAAGGAGAGAGGGAGGTGAAGAGGGAGAGAGGGAGGTGAAGAAGGAGAGAGGGAGGTGAAGAGGGAGGTGAAGAAGGAGAGAGGGAGAGGGAGTTGAAGAAGGAGAGAGGGAGGTGAAGAGGGAGAGAGGGAGGTGAAGAGGGAGGTGAAGAAGGAGAGAGGGAGAGGAAGGAGAGAGGGAGTTGAAGAAGGAGAGAGGGAGGTGAAGAGGGAGAGAGGGAGGTGAAGAGGAAGAGAGGGAGGTGAAGAGGGAGAGAGGGAGGTGAAGAGGGAGGTGAAGAAGGAGAGAGGGAGAGGAGTTGAAGAAGGAGAGAGGGAGGTGAAGAGGGAGAGAGGGAGGTGAAGAGGGAGGTGAAGAAGGAGAGAGGGAGAGGAAGGAGAGAGGGAGTTGAAGAAGGAGAGAGGGAGGTGAAGAGGGAGAGAGGGAGGTGAAGAGGAAGAGAGGGAGGTGAAGAGGGAGAGAGGGAGGTGAAGAGGGAGGTGAAGAAGGAGAGAGGGAGAGGAAGAGGGAGTTGAAGAAGGAGAGAGGGAGGTGAAGAGGGAGAGAGGGAGGTGAAGAGGGAGAGGAGGTGAAGAGGGAGAGAGGGAGGTGAAGAGGGAGAGGGAGGTGAAGAGGGAGAGGGAGGTGAAGAGGGAGAGGGAGGTGAAGAGGGAGAGAGGGAGGTGAAGAGGGAGAGGGAGGTGAAGAGGGAGAGAGGGAGGAAGAGGGAGAGGGAGAGAGGGAGGTGAAGAGGGAGAGAGGGAGGTGAAGAGGGAGAGGGAGGTGAAGAAGGAGAGAGGGAGGTGAAGAAGGAGAGAGGGAGGTGAAGAAGGAGAGAGGGAGGTGAAGAGGGAGAGAGGGAGGTGAAAAAGGAGAGAGGGAGAGGGAGTTGAAGAAGGAGAGAGGGAGGTGAAGAGGGAGAGAGGGAGGTGAAGAGGGAGAGAGGGAGGTGAAGAGGGAGGTGAAGAAGGAGAGAGGGAGAGGAAGGAGAGAGGAGTTGAAGAAGGAGAGAGGGAAGTGAAGAGGGAGAGAGGGAGGTGAAGAGGAAGAGAGGGAGGTGAAGAGGGAGAGAGGGAGGTGAAGAGGGAGGTGAAGAAGGAGAGAGGGAGAGGGAGTTGAAGAAGGAGAGAGGGAGGTGAAGAGGGAGAGAGGGAGGTGAAGAGGGAGGTGAAGAAAGAGAGAGGGAGAGGAAGGAGAGAGGGAGTTGAAGAAGGAGAGAGGGAGGTGAAGAGGGAGAGAGGGAGGTGAAGAGGAAGAGAGGGAGGTGAAGAGGAAGAGAGGGAGGTGAAGAGGGAGGTGAAGAGGGAGGTGAAGAAGGAGAGAGGGAGAGGAAGAGGGAGTTGAAGAAGGAGAGAGGGAGGTGAAGAGGGAGAGAGGGAGGTGAAGAGGGAGAGGGAGAGGAAGAGGGAGAGAGGGAGAGGAAGAGGGAGAGAGGGAGGTGAAGAGGGAGAGAGGGAGGTGAAGAGGGAGAGAGGAGGAAGAGGGAGAGGGAGAGAGGGAGGTGAAGAGGGAGAGAGGGAGGTGAAGAGGGAGAGAGGGAGGTGAAGAGGGAGAGAGGGAGGTGAAGAGGGAGAGGGAGGTGAAGAAGGAGAGAGGGAGGTGAAGAGGGAGAGAGGGAGGTGAAGAGGGAGAGAGGAGGTGAAGAGGGAAAGGGAGGTGAAGAAGGAGAGGGAGGTGAAGAAGGAGAGTGGGAGGTGAAGAGGGAGAGAGGGAGGTGAAGAGGGAGAGAGGGAGGTGAAGAGGGAGAGGGAGAGTGGGAGAGGAAGAGGGAGGTGAAGAAGGAGAGGGAGGTGAAGAAGGAGAGAGGGAGGTGAAGAAGGAAAGAGGGAGAGGAAGGAGAGAGGGAGGTGAAGAAGAGAGAGGGAGGTGAAGAAGGAAAGAGGGAGAGGAAGGAGAGAGGAGGTGAAGAAGAGAGAGGGAGGTGAAGAAGGAAAGAGGGAGTGGAAGGAGAGAGGGAGAGGAAGGAGAGAGGGAGGTGAAGAAGGAGAGAGGGAGAGGAAGGAGAGAGGGAGGTGAAGAAGGAGAGAGGGAGGTGAAGAAGGAGAGAGGGAGAGGAAGGAGAGAGGGAGGTGAAGAAGAGAGAGGGAGGTGAAGGAGAGAGAGGGAGAGGAAGGAGAGAGAGGGAGAGGAAGGAGAGAGAGGGAGGTGAAGAAGAGAGAGGGAGGTGAAGAAGGGAGGGAGGTGAAGAAGGAGAGGGAGGTGAAGAAGAGAGAGGGAGGTGAAGAAGAGAGGGAGGTGAAGAAGAGAGAGGGAGAAGACAGACAAAACAGGGAGATGAGTCTTTAGGTCAAGCTTGAAAGGCACCACACGTTTTCTGCCCTGATTAATAGGGTCTAGCAGGAGTTCTGTTAGCTTAGATCCAAAACATTACTGCTGCTGGCCACACACACACACACACACTGTCTCTCCCTCTCTCTGTCTCCAGGTGGTGAAACTATGTGTGGTGTACATACACCCATGCACGCACACACACAGAAACCCTGGCATGCCTGGTAGACTCCCTGCTCTACTGCCTCCTCCAGTATCCTGGCCTGTCTGACACAGTCAAACCCCTTTTAATTGTCCTTGAGGTGGAGCTCTGCTGAGAGCTGAACTGGCTGGAAATACAGCATTATTTATTCTGAGACGCGTGTGTGTGTTTCTGCTTAAGTGTGTGTGTGTGTGTGCCAGCCCACAGTTCAGGGTAATGCAGTAATGAGGTGATATCAGTATTCAACTCACAGGCCTGCTCAGGCCTCACTGTTGATAGAAATTAGATTAGAGCATCCTAGATTAAGCACATTTGCTCAAATACATGCTCAGGTACTTTAGGGCGAAAGCCTTGTAATGACCATCCACCCTATGCATAATGGGTCTCCTGTTACAAGCTGCATTAAAAAGAATCAAATAAAACCATGTAATTTTTGTCCAAAAGTAAGAAAACACTCACCAAAATGCATCATTAGGGCCCAGATGGCCACAGTTTAAGGCATTAAGGCGTTTAGGAACGAGGAGTGGTAAGTTTAATGGGCTGGGTCTGGGTTCATATCCCCTGCCTGCTAACATTTTTTATCTCTTTCCTTCCTTACTTTAGCCATTAAAGAGTTGGAAATGTAGGAAAATTGTGTGTAAATTTGTCAGTTATTTCTCACTAAATGTCTAAGCACTCAACTGTCATTTGGAGTGATCAATGCTTAATAAATTAGAGTTTTTTCTACCTCAGTTTAAGGCAGACATGCTTAGCACCTTCCGTGTTCCTCTGGGAGCAGACTGATGGAAGCTTCTCTCTCTAATTCATGAAAGCTGAGGAGACACGCATTTTTGCACGTCTAGAAGTGCTGGCTTTTCGGGTAAATAGCCTTTTTGTAAATTCACTTGATCCGAAACGATCTCAACCTCAGCTTTCATTAAACAGAGATCGAAGTACGTCTTGAGAAACTTTGAAAAAATACAAAAAAAAAGAAATATATATATATATATATAATAAATGAAAACAGTGGAGACAGAGGAGAGAAAGAGGACACAAGACAAATGGCTCTGGCTCATAGCAATGTTTACATGATGGGAATGGGAGACCTAATGCGATGATGATTGCATAGTGTGATTCCATTTACCATATTGAATTAGCCTAGCCCCAGCGTCGATCCTCCACCCATCTCCTCTACCCCGGAAACAGCTCCAAGCATCGAAATCTAATTAAATACATTTGTTAAATAATGTAATGATTGCCTAACCATACTTTAACCGGGAGTCCATTCATTTTCAGACATAAAAACGCTATCATTTCAGAGCTTAGGGAAAAGGTTATGTAGATTGATGGAATTAATTGTCCCATCGGCCGAAAAAAAGAAATATCATTAGAACACTTAGGTGACCATGATGGCCCATTTCCATCCCCAGTCAGTGAGTGCCGAGGCATTTTAATTTGTAACTTGACATGATAATGTGTCTCAACTGGAGCGAAGAGTGGCAAATATTATTCACATTGATTAAATAGAGCCATTCCTTCTGATGGCTCGACATGACGTCTAACCTAGTTTAACGGAAGCTTGTTTACCTCTCTAACGATAATGATGGTATTTACATCGCTGGTCATTTCGCATAAACAATCTATCACACGGTTTAAAGGAGATTTATTGCAGATTTTATTCAAGTCTCCCCCCTCCCTCCCTTTTAAAAACTGTCTCTTCTCAAACAACAACTGTCATGTGTACCTCCTCACAGAATGGGGCTTCAAACCATGAAGGGGCACCAACAAAACACCCAACATACACCATCATAGACCCCAACATGCACCCAAAAAGGTATATGAGTATATAGGAGTATATAAGAGTATATAGGTGTATATAGGATTATATGGGAGTATATATGATTACATAGCGAACCGTGGCCTTCTGACCC
>NC_090064.1:16041269-16043769 GCF_038355195.1 Osmerus mordax
AGCCTTTATTTAGTCTGGCTTCATCACCAGCCTTCTGACCCAGCCAGCCTGCTTTAATACCTGCTCTTTCCCACACAGACACATTCCTCTGCTGCGTTTGGTCTCCTTCTGCACTGTCAGAACACGTGTCAAGGACACGTCTCCCCAGTTCGGATCCGTGTTCTCCTTCTTCAAGCAAATAATGAATGTGTTCCGTGTCGGACACCAGAGTGGACTGCATTCCTCTCATAAGAAGTGGGAGGGAGGGAGGTGCAGGTTCTGAAGCCCTTCATTCAATCGCTGACAAACCTACACAAGTAGTGATGCATCTACTACACTCCCACCCTCCCCCTGTCCCCACCCCCCTGACCCCTCCCCCTGACCCCACCACCCTGACCCCACCCCCCTGACCCCACCCCCCTCCTCCGCAGGTCTCTCAGAGGGAGAGTGTTGATGTCGTGTGAGGACACGACAACATCCTCCCGTGTCGGTGTCATATGTAGACCCGACAACCCGGGCACGTGTTTTCCCATGGTGGGACCATCTCTGGGTGTGTACACACTCTTCATCCCCTGGTGACACACACACACACACACACACACACACGCCTGCCTGCACAGCCACCCTGGGACAAATACCTCTGCACATATTCATGAGCTCATCTCTCATTACACTGTTTGTTTAAGCTCGGCAGTCATGCATATTTAATTACCCTCTTATCCCCTAATGATGCCTGGCGGTGGCCCTTGTTATCCAAACACCATTACCATTGGGGATGGCGTCTGCCAATCACAGCTCTGCATCTGGAATACAGATCCAGACCAGTCTGGTGGTCAGTACGTTGCCCAGGTTTCTTAAGTTCTTCAGAGAACCAGGGTTCAGTTACTGTGTTTGTTATCAAGCTGTGATAGTGTCTGTTTGTATCCCTGCTGGCCCCACTTTTAAACATGGATTTTAAGAAAGTAATCCCATCTTAAAACTAACATACTGAAGCTGAATGTGCGGGGGGGGGGGGGGGGGGGGGGATCACACACACATATATTTTTGTAACAACATACAAAATGCACCCAAACATGAGCACTTAAGAGTGTCTCAGAGAGAGAAAAGAATTGACCTTGAGGGGTTAACATCAGATGAAGTACACAGCTGACTGGTCTGGTCGGTCACAGACAAAATGTTGGGCCATGGCCGTTAAGATCACTGACTGTGATTGGTGGAAAACTCACCTTCCTACCACACTATTCCCTCTGCCTGGGAGATGAGAACCAATCATATCACATCATAGATGGGGGGGGGTGGATAAGGTGTGGAGAGAGAGACACAGCGAGAGAGAGAGAGAGAGAGAGAGAGAGAGAGAGGAGAGAGAGAGGAGAGAGAGAGAGAGAGAGAGAGAGAGAGAGAGAGAGAGAGAGAGAGAGAGAGAGAGAGAGAGAGAGAGAGAGAGAGAGAGAGAGAGAGAGAGAAGGAAGAAGGAGGAGAGAGAATGGGGGAGGGGATAGAGAGAGAGAGGGGGAGAGGAAGAGAGAGAGGGAACAGGGAGAGAAAGGCAGAGTTGTGGGAAGAGGCTAAAGGGGGGGCGGGTAGAAGAAGAGATCTCTTACTCAGTCTGTTTGACATAACCATCCCAGCCCCATAGGAGCACAGATCAAACACTGGGCCATTCAACACACACACACACTGTTGTCTTTTTCCACCATATGAATTCCTTTTTTTTCAGCAAAAGAAGAAGCATTTATTCCAAATGGAATAGCTCGGTCTGTGTTTTTCCATCCTTAATATCCTGTGTGAGATTCCTGATGCAAACAGGGTTGCCTGAGAATGGAGGGAAGGAAGAAAACCCCCCTTTTTTTCCCCAAAGACACTGACGAAGATTTAGAGAGAGGGAATGTGAGAGGGAAAATGAGATTGAGAGAAAAGGCAATAGAGCGAGCGACAGTGAGAGAGAGACAATGAGAGAGAGAAAGGGAGAGAGAAAAAGACAGAGAAAAAGAGAGAGAGAGAGTAATGCTACCCTGACTGGCACGGCACCAACAGCAACAAAAACATTTAGATAACCGCGCTCAATAATGAAGGTTTTCAATGGGGACAAAAATTACATTTCCTACAGATAACATGCCTCTTCCCATAACAGACTCTCTGAGCGACTCAACCGCGCCATGTTTGACAGCCGTGCTCCAGAGTATCGTGTTAGGGGAAGAATCGTAGTAACTTTATTAGTATCCTTTTACCGCACCAGAGACAAGACTTTACTGGCCGTAAGACGACGAGAACTGATATCACTTCCTGGAGAGATCGAGATACAAACGGAGAGAGAAAAAAGGGGGGGAGGGGGGGAGTGCAGGGGAGAGAAACACGAGGTTGTGAGGCTTCACAGCAAAATGAACAAATCACCATCCAGACCACTGTGTCAGGGGCACTGCATTTGAGAACAGACCAACAAAACGATTACCTATCACAGAGCGCCCTAGAACTCCCTACCCCAGCCTCACTTGGCCTTCAGACAGAAGCAAACGATCCCCGC
>NC_090064.1:16048769-16113769 GCF_038355195.1 Osmerus mordax
TAGATAATTGCGTATTTCCATAGGCAACTGGGCACATGCATTTCCAAATTTATCAAGAAAAATCGCTATGAACTCAAAAGATATCCAGAGATCTAATACAAAATTCCACCATATTCCATAAAATCTTGTGAAACATTGCAGTATTATTCGCGTACAATAGGGAGAGCGAAGAGAGCGTATACACACACACCGTTACATACCCGAGTTTGAGGCTGGCTCGCCCTTCGCCCGGTTTTTTCTGTGCTCTCAATGCAAGCGATCGATGTCCCTGTCACTGTCGCGTCCCAATCCAGCCAAGTCTCTACCTCAAACCAGTGATCAAGCAAAAAAGACTCCCACCACTAGCCCTCTCCTCTCTTCCCCAAGTTACACAAAACAATAACCATCGACAACTTACAGAAGCCACTGCAACTCAGTCGGAAAGGGAAGGACAATTCATTATGTGGAAAAAATATGACCCAACCAACGCGAATGGGTAGTGAAAATGGATCTTACAGCTACGAGTGCAGGAGTAAAAATATATATAGAACAAATAGAAAAAACACCAATCTATATTCAATAGTTTTGAAAAGCCTGTGATTAGGTTACAAAGTCTGTTTTCATAGAATATAGGCTTTCACAAAAATACGAATCCGGGAGTGACTCTGAAGGGACGTGAGTTTTATCAGTAGCCTATCCTACCGATCGGTCTCCTTTTGCGGCGACACAGACACCCACGCCTCGGTACGGAGTCTCCGGTACACGCAGCAGGTAACGACTAATGTATAGGCAAATGCTTCTTGAACCCTTACACTGTCATTCCAGTCGTATACTAAGACATATATACCAGTAATTGACGTTAAATAAAGCGCTGGAATTGTGTAAAGAGTATTTGCGTGACTCAAGAATGTACGTGCATGTTTGACTGCATGGGGCTGGCTATTCAACGTTTCGAAGATAGCGATTTAGAGTCTGAAAAATATATTATGAGGTATGTATAGCCTATACCCAATAGAAACAATTCCGATCCAGTTTACTCAAAGTGTAACAGTATAGTCTATTGAACTCAAGCTTAACACCTTGACTGAAAACAACCCAGAAATGGACACGTCCGAGCGGTCGGACATCTCAAGCCAACCGATACGGAGCATATTACAACGCCACACCGGGAAATGTGTTCATTTTGTTCTACGGTGCACTTCGAAGACCAAAGAGCTTCGATATCAACCGACAACACCCTATTAACTTTGAAAGGGTAAGCTGTTTGGCTGAGGTACCATGGACACTCGCGTAGACGCTTCGTTTTAGCCCATGACAGTTGTTTTAGTAGAAGCCAGACTCCCACAAACACTTCGATACGAGATGTTTTCAGGGTAGCTTAGTACCGAAAACACACCGCACGAAACAGCTGTCACCGAGCGAGCCGAATGTCAAAGATTCTGAGGGATCAAGCAAGAAAGATAATCGATACTCGCCCTAAATTTAACACCAACTACTCAATAAAAGTTATAGGAAAAAACTTACTTTTTTCCCCCGCAGTTCTCTCTGCTTCGTCTCGCTTTTTTTCTAACAAAGTCACATCCAATGGCTGCGTAATTAGATAACCAAAAAAGGGAAAAGGAGACGAAAATGACAATCCTCCAACTTTATATTGGAAAAAAAGAAAAAAATACAATGGCAAGCAAATGAAAGCTATCCTTTGGATCCGATCGGTGAACGATGTGTCGACGGCAGCCTCGCTGTTTCGGTTGTGGAGGGGCCGGGATACGGAGGAAGGGAAATGAAAATCCGATATGTCTTTATTCTGCTAATTATTATCGTTTTAGCCCTGTTTAAAAAAATGGCTGATTAAGTTGAGTGCGCATGTCTTTGTGTGTCTATTCCCGATATGCACTCTGGGAATGGAGGAGAGAGGGCGAATGAGAGAGGGAGGGAGGGAGCAAGAGAGAGGGAGAGGAGAGAAGTGTAATTAGTGAGTTGATCAACAGTCTCCACATTGCAAATGACGCGCTCGAGCCCTGTCTGTGGAGCCGTAGGACAGTGCGAGTCAGACACACCGAAATGATCTAACTAGGAAAAAATCTTTACGGTTTTATGTGTGGCCAAACGATATGTAGAACAATGAATGGCCGTTTCCTGTTAACCAAATAAGGCAGAGTAACATAGAAGTCATTTTTAAAATGGTTTTGCAGATGAATATTACACTCAGTTTACAGGCTAGAGAAGACATGTTACAGAAGGTGATATAGCCTAAATAATATTTTTGTTATATAAATGTCCATGCGACCATTGTGTTTGCCAAGTATGACATATTCAAATTCAAATGTAAAAGATGACATTTGATCAGAATGGTTAAATATGCTATAATGAATTGTAACTAGTGAGCGAGAGGAAGAATATGGTAGATTCTATGCTATTATCCGGGCCTGTGTGTGGACCTTATGTGTTGGGAATTTTGTGCATAAATGTAACTATTCTCTGTGAACATGGGTGTGCAGTCGAAATATCGACTACATCTGTACTGTCAACATACAACTTTTAAATACGCAGGGATATGAAACTGACAGATGATGTTTTGCAGGTGTAGCATTCTTAACCGCATCGCGACGCACAGAAATATTGGACACCTAGACCGCTAAAAGACACCATTTAACTCCACATAAAATTGTATAATTAGTCAATGAATTACAAACAACATATCTAAAAACAATTTTCTTTTGTTTTTGTTTATGGACACCATATGATAAGTGAGGCTTTACACTGTTTTGGGCCCAGCAGTGTATTGTGACCGTGATATCCAGTGGTTTGTAAAGAGAGAGAGCAACTTGGATTTAGAAAATAGAAAAGGTAGGCCTATTGTTTATTTGTGTTTTAAATGATCGTAATCCATCATACCACCCTATTTACCCATAGATAACTGCAATCTCCAATTGCCTAACACGGACATACTTCCAGGCTATTCAATGGTCCATTCATATGCATATTGTGAAGTCTATTTAGAAGCTGCAGCAGTCGGTTCACTTACTTCTTCTTATTCTAGACCTTTACTTTGTATTTTATCTCTCCTAATAGTCGCTATCGAGGAGTGAGCCTTTACAAGATGTTAATCGTGGTGAAAATCAAGAGATCGGCTCCCCTTCGTGAAAAAATCGAAGGAGGTGAATTGACTGAACTGGGTCTTGGGATCTCATGATAAGAACTGCTGGCAGTGAACTAGGTCTACTGCAGACACACGGAACTACAAGGACTCTGAACCGCGCAACAAGACCGCCGCTATGCTGTTTAGTCCTGGGCTGTAGGGGTGCCAGACTCGGGCTAGGGGTGATCCACTGTGGCGTCACTTCTCACCCAGAAACGAGCCCGCAACTTCGGCGTCCTCCCAGGACTCCTGTCTGCCTACCCCCGGGAGACTGTTCCTTAGCGGGCTTGCAGGGCAGCTAAGCCACCGAATGTGCTGCATGGACGGAGAATGTGCAAGAGCGTTTGGGCTGTCGAGCTTCCCTTCGAAACCTAATGTGATGGACTTATAATGTTACCGTTGACGATTGTATTGCAAACAGGAGCGAATGCAATGGAGTTAGGCTTTTTAACTCATGTTTTTTTTACAAATTTGCATTTATTTTTCGCGAAGTTATTCACCTACAGACTGTATAGCTTAATATGTAGCCTATTTACAGTGTTTCTGCGTTTTATTTTAAATTGTATGCTATCATGTTTTTACGTAATTTGTGTTCTTGGAAGAGGAGAAAGTAAAACGGATTTAAGCGATTAATAGTCTCCAGCTTATCTGAACCTCCTGCATTTGCAACCCCCCAGGTCTGCACCCACCTACTCTCCCCGCAAACGATGCTCTTTCTCCGTGGGCCGGTTGACAAAAGACCGTCTTAACTACTATTTCACCCAATTTCCATATCGTATCATCCTCAATTAATTGTAGACTGTTATCTGCAAACTGTCTGCTAGTGTGTGTCTCTGTGTGTGTGTGTGTGTGTGTGTGTGTGTGTGTGTGTGTGTGTGTGTGTGTGTGTGTGTGTGTGTTTGTGTCCGGCAGGAGGTTCATTCGACTAGAATGGACCTATATAATCAGAATGTTTGATCAGTCTGAATTTATAAGAAAATGTATGCGTGTTTCATATGCAATTTTGCTTCTTTTCATTTATTTTGTTTCCTTTTTTCAACCATTAACTCTGTATAAGCCTCTACTTTTGAGGTTTGAGTTTAAGAATTTAAAAGTGGACAGATTTGGAGAAAAAAAAGGTTTTGTATGAACAAGATGTTTTTAGGCCTATTCTTGTTAACAGTATAAACTTTAAGTTTTTTTTCCCACTAGTCATCGCCGGTAGACAGGCTACAAAGTTTGGCATGGCTCTGCTCGTGCTACGGGCTTAGGAATCAGAGTGATTGCCCTAAGCGTCGGCGCCCTCTGGGGTTGACTGGGTCACCATGGGAACATCTGACCCTGCCGGTCCCTAAGACAAACCACGAGCTGACCCACTATGCCCGACACAGTGACCCTACCCAACCAGCACACGAACAGAACTATCTGACAGCACTTAGGAAAAGGAGGCTTCAAAGCCTAATTCATATAAACTACAAGACATGACAAGATAAAAACATAAACAACGAAGAAAGTCAAATCTGGTAATGATAATTTATCACTATAAATACACAATATTCGAAATAAAAGTGCGAGGTTACACGTTTTACTGTGCAAAGGCCTATCTTTTTTTATGATCTGGAATCAAATTGATTTAATCGCAAAGTCATATCAATACCACTTGCATTGTGAATCTAAATGCCTATTTGAGATGCAAATATTTAAATGTAAAATAAAACCAATTTAACACACCTATTCTTACTGTTTAATGACCAAGGTCCTGAGCATTTACTCTCTTCCTGACGACATGACCAATGACATATACATGTTGAAATATGTCAAATTCTGCTTCGATATGAAATTGATACAACGTCGAAATCTGATCAATATATATGTTTTACGTATACGCACAACATAACCTCACCCAACATATCCAGGTCCATCGCCAAATCCATCCAACACCAATCCATAAATATATATAAATCCTGTCTTAAAAAAAAAAAAAAAAAAAAGACATCTCTTCAAATCCCTTAAGAATAAACCAAATGCAGCATAATGTAGATAAAAATGTATATGTACCTTTGGTATAAAGCATTCCGATTTTCTTCGGTCTCTTTCTCAGTAGCGATCCGCTTATAGCATATGGAAACAGTTTTCAAAATGCCTAGATTTGGCACATTGTCATTGAAAAGAGAGGAGCGAAGTGATGCCTCGCTACAACAGGGGAAATGAGTTGCGGATTGGACGTTGCCTGCTTCCATGCGGACTTCTTCAACTTTAATTTAATATTCCGCAATCACACTGTGATGGCATATAATTCAAGGAGAATTTCTGAGAAAGGGAATGCTTTGTGTTGTGTTTTTCACCACAGATGTATTAAGGGAAGACGGTGCGTTTGTGTGTTTATTCACATATTTCTCTCCTCGCGTTACTTTTGATAAACAAAAGCTGTTTATTTGTTTTATTTAGATCACATGCCAACAAGCCTTTTTCTCAGCGCAGTGGCACACTGAAATCATGCCCAACAGAAAATCGAGACCCATAAACGCTTGTTTGTAAAACACTGAACCCAAAATCGATGTATTGGGACATTTCAATCGATTATATAAACGAAAATCCATACGCAACACGAGCCCGGTATCAACTCACACCGCTCCCTTTAAAGAAAGGGGGGAAAAATCTGAGGTAGAAAAAAGAGAGAGAAGGAGAACATATTGCCGACCAATGTCTAAAACAAAGCCTGTCAATGGAGCTAGGGCTCGGGTTACTTAGATGTCAAAGTACTCCCGGCTGTTGGATGATAATACAAGCCCTGATGACGATAATTAGACCAATGAGCAATCAAAAGGGCAACGTGGATTAAGTTGCATTTAAGGGTCAAAAAGAACAATTTGAACGAATATCACATTTCAGGATCAAGTCCCAATAATCAACCGTTTCATCGCTGCTCTAATCAAGCATTAATCAAAAATGCTAATTCGTGTAGAAGCCATGGACATGATAACTGGTACACTGTCAGATGAAGCAAAACATGCACGGTTATTGCATAAACCAAGCATTAATCTGGATTTAATCTTGGGCTGGGAAGGGGGGGGGGGGGGGGGGGTAGCGGGGCTAAAATCACAAGGTGCCAATCATGTAGAATTTACATGGCATCCCAGCTGCTCCAGTCTCCGGAGCTGGGAGGGGTGTGAGGAGCCTGCGCGTGGGGAGGAGGGAGGGGGCCCACGCGCGTTGTGCCATTCTGTTTATTTGATAAGGGAAATCAATGGCACTCTCTGTAAAGTCTTTAACGGGAACGCGTGCGTGTCTTTTCTGCATGGGAACAAGGGTTTTGAAAAGTGTCTTGAAGTCGCAATACGGGCGCGGGGTCGATCTCGTGCGGATATCTACACTAAACTGTACACTCATAGAGTCTTGGTCAACTCGTCCCCCGTCCCCCCCCACACACACACCCTGCACCTCCATCCCTCCTCCCATTCAATCTCCTTCGCCCTTGTGCCCCCTCCCACTTGGCCCTTGGTCCGCGCCGTGCGCGAGCTTTTCATTGTTGATCCCTGTTTAATAGACACGCGCACAGGAGTGTCCTTCTCCGTGTATCTATCTAAAGGATAAAAATAAGGCCTCTATTCTGTAGGCTATACCTCCCCCCCCTCTCTCTTCACACACCCAAATTCTGACAAATCACACTATAGATTGATTGACGAGTATTGTTCATAGGCTACGCAGATATTTTGGATGTAATAATTTGCATATTTTTTCTGTTATCTTATCATGATGTATTTTGTGAGGATGATCCTGTCTGAGTCATGTCTGTCCCTGCCCTATCGATCTGAAGGTTTGCTGATTTTCCGACTCTTATGTCCCAGTTTATTAAATGAGATTATGAAATACATTTTAATCTAATAGGCTTGAATATTTGGTTAAAAAACATAATTATTAAGTTTCACATAAAAAAATTATAACATGCAGGCTAAAGGCCTATTGATAACAACTAAAAGTTATAATTCTTCACATGGTTGAATAATTATTAGGACTAGGCTATTATTGAACCATAATTGTATTTAGCCTATAGGCCTAGTTGTAATACAAATTACGATACAGGTGTTATCCTATAGCCTATATATTTATATAGCCTATATTAATATTAACAAATTGCTTTTATCGCAATGTTTTCCTTTGGCTACATCAAATTATATAAAAGGTTCGCTGTTTCAGAGCTAATTAGAAGACTCTCCATGACAACACAAGCTTGAACATGTCAATCCAGCGCCGTTCAGCCAGAGAGGTCCTTCATCTCTCCACCCGGGCTCTCCGGGGGCTTCGCCGTACCCCTCTTCTAACAGCCAATGGACCGTTCACACATGGTAAATAACCCGGTTACAATTGGTCAGTACCGCAAAAGCGAGAAGTCAATTCCATGGCAACAGTTTGACAGCTGGAATACCGAGTCCATCTCAGATATAACTGGACGGAATCAAGTCAACCAAGCGACCAACGCAAATGTGCTAGAATTAGCTGATGCGTACCACAGACAATTGGGAACGCTTGAACAGAGGCGTCAATTTTGGTGCGATGCAGTGACCCCGAAACCTGGCTTGATACTTAATTACTGTTCCCATCAGATAGCCTACATGTTGAAGTGGACCGACGTAGTCATCAAGCAAAAAAACGTCTCAACAGTCAACCGAACACAAAGACGGTCAATTTGCCTCCAATATCTAATAAGTATAGATTATAGGCCCCAATAATTACATCGATTGATTTTTATATATATATATATAGTCAATCATTAATTACTTTTTATATATAAAGTAATTCATGATTTAAACAGAACCAACAAACGGGCTGTTCAATGCCTTCTTCTAACGCCCGCAGTTCTCATCACGTGTTTGATGCTAGGGTATTTCCACAGGCCTGTCTATTAGTGTTTGGGTGCAGAACCTGAATACTTCCTCCTCCCAGCTCCTCCCAGCTCAAGCTTCACCTGTCAAACTACTCTGTCATACTCAAATTATATACTGGAGTAAAAGTTATGTTACAACGGTCTTAGTAAAATATTCCATCATTACAGAAAATCTGTGTGTGTGAGAGAGAGAGAAGGATGATGCTTAATAGATTTATAATTACATCCCAAGATACACACTTCAACACTGTATCTACATTTACATTTAGTCATTTAGCAGACGCTCTTATCCAGAGCCACTTACAGTAAGTACAGGGACATTCCCCTTGAGGCAAGTAGGGTGAAGTGCCTTTCCCAAGGACACAACGTCATTTGACATGGCCGGGAATCGAACTGGCAACCTTCAGATTACTAGCCCGATTCCCTAACCGCTCAGCCACCTGACTCCCACCTGACTCATCAAAACTTTTCCTCAGATTCCGATTTACGGTAGTATTAAAGAAACGACCAACAGGGGTTCAAGAATACATCTTCCCTGTTATGTTTTCAATTTGGGTTGAGACGAGGAAATTTCTTCGCAGTTGCGTAACATCCATGAGTACATATCAGCCCTCCCTTCAATTAAGGCCTATTTCTCACAAACAAAATGTCAGAGTGACTATGCCTACAGACGTTAAATGGTTATCTGTTCTGAAGGTTACGTGTCTTTCTCTGAAATGATGTGTGTGTGTGTGTGTGTTCTGACCTCAATTCTACTGCGCCCACAGAGGAAGACAAAAGGTGACTAAAAATATATCTAACACACAATCAGCCAGCTGAGCTGAGAATGACAAATCCTTTTAGAACACCTCATACTGAGATGTGGGATTATAAAACACACACATTTAAACACACAAACACACACCTTTGTACAGTTTTTTCTTAACACCCCTGTGCACATTAACTGTCAAAGTTAAGTAAATTACATTATTTTGACCATTTGCAGTGTGCTGCACTGTACTGGAAGATGAGGTAATTATTTGTCATTTGTAAATTGATGACCCACCCAACAGTTTTCTTGTCGCTTTAGATAAAAGTGTCTGCTAAAGGAACAAAATGTAAAAACTTTATTGTAACGTCTTCTTGCCTTTAGCAGTCTCTGTCCACTGTAACGACAAGAGACTAACCATAGAGAACAGACTCACAGATAACAGCATTGTTCTGAGTCGTGATGTGAACACAACAGCCGCGCACCATTCCAAGATGGTGGAGAGCACCTGTCAGGATGGTCCAGGGGATCCAGGGAGAGCCCCCAGAGACTACACACCTACCATCACGGTCTAACCACGGGCGGTCAGCTACACACCCCAGACCTCAATCGCTGACGGTCACACAGGGAAGAGAAGGGAAACCACAGTAGCTATCTCTGTCTCTCTTTTCTCAACCTCTTTTTTTTCCTCGGTCTGCGTGCCTTTCTCTCTCTCTGTGTTTCTCTCTCTGTTTCTCTCTCTCTGTGTTTCTCTCGCTCTCTCTGTTTCTCTCTCTCTCTCTCTCTCTGTTTCTCTCTATCTCTTCCTCTCTCTCACATCTGAAGCGCTGAAATACACCCCTGGGCCAAATCCTACCGAACAACCCCTCTGAGCCAGTGAAAAAAGCTGGAATCCGTTTGCCCTGATATTTCTCCAGCACCAGCCAGGAGCAAGGGAGAGGGAGAGGAGAGAGAGGGAGAGAGGAGGAGAGAGAGAGAAGGAAAAGATACCAGGGCAGAGAGAAAGAGATGGGGAGCCTGAGTCCAGGGCTGGTTTTGGGGGTCTTCTGTTGGTGTTTGGTACATAGTGTTTGGAGATGCAGAGAGAGAGAGAGAGAGGTGTGTGTGAGGTGGAGGATAAACATGCTGATGCTGGAGGAGAGGACTGGTCATGCGCAAGGTAAGAGTGAGGCTTTGTTTGAATGTGGAGGGGTGGGGGGGGGAATTGGCAACTGACAGGTGGGGTTATTATTGCAGCCAATCTGTGTGTGTGTTTGTGTGTGTGTTTGTGTGTGTTTGAGACAGAGGGAAGGCGGCTATGCGGGGTGGAGTCGTTTGTGCAGCGTTGAATTCCTAACTGTGTCAAAGACAAGGAGGGAGAGGGAAGTGGTTTTTAGTCAACCACTGTCGTAACGGACCTGCTGTCTTTTCAGAACGGCTGTGTGGGTAGACTGGTAGTTCTCTCGCACACTTTACTTTTTAGTTTGATTACTTTTAAATACATAGACACACACACACACACACACAGGGCCTTGCTGATTGGCTGAAGAGACTTCATCTTGCTTGGTTGGAAGCACTCTGAATAATATAAGGCTCTCACCTTCCCCTAAATATGGAGGGAACAGGGCAGAGGAGAATTAGGGAGCGCGGGAGAGGGGAGAAAAGAACAGGAGAGGAGATAGAGAGAGAGAGAGAGACAGAGAGAGGCCATTTCACCTAGTTTAATAGGAGGACAGTTAATAGCCCTTTTTTTCCTTGCCGCCTGTGCCATCAATCAGAAGTGTCAGCCGTCTGCAGATTCCTGGCTATAGTCTTCTTCACAGATGACTGATTAGAAAGCCAAAACCACCAGATCCATCTTCTCTCAGTCACTTTTATTATAGTCATTTTTAAACTGACAGCAACCTGCTCCGTTTCACCACAGCGGCCAGGGCAGATATATTCTCATCCTCTCTCCCTCCTTCTCTCTCTCTCTCCCTCCCTCTCTCTCCCTCCTTCTCTCTCTCTCCCTCTCTCGCTGTCCTCCTCTCGTTCTCTCACTCCACTGAGCAGGATAAGCAGATGCAGTGGCAGAGGACTGTGAAGAGAGGGAACACAAACCAGAGCCTCCCATTGTTTGAGTCGAGCATTCTGCATCCCTGTGCATTTTCTTTACTGATGGTGAGAAATACATTCCCCCCCCCCTCATCCTGTACTGTCAGTGATGTGCTACATTCAGAACGAGTGTCATCTCAGGTAGAAGATGAATGTAAATGAGATACGTTCAAATGGGACACAATTGTCGCTGTACATTAAATTTTTTCACACGTGGATTTCATAGAACGGTTCTGGAACAATCCATGGTGTTGTAGTCCATATTCAGGCCACCAGTTCAGTTTATAAAATGGCCAACATAAATTTGTTGACTTTTCTTTTGCTGAAATCCTGTCTGATATTCTGAAGGGATTTTGTTCTGTCTGTTCTGGTTAACTTAGGAGGAGCTGCGCTCACAATAAATCACAGCATCAAATAATCATGCTGCAATCATTCAGACTGGCAGCTGAGTTCTGTTTACACAACTGTGTGTGTGTGTGTGCATAGATCTCTCTGTAAAAGTCTGTGTGTGCTTGTGTGTATAGGGGTTTGAGTAGTCTGTGTTTGTGTGTGTGTGTGTGTGTGTGTGAGAGAGGACAGCATCTAAAGAGAACCCTGGTGTCTCCACAGAAGATATGCTAATGACAACTGACATGAATCTGAATAACCTCAGCAGAGGTAACATGTGTCTAAGATTACGTTTACAACCATCTGAGCTAACACACACACACACACACACTCAGTCAAAAGTGGGTCACGTAAAACAAGTAAATGTTGTATTTCAGAGACAGCCTGCCATTGGCAATGTCCTCAAAAAACAACGGATTGAACAGCTTGTCGAAATATTAAGGCTCAAATTTGAAAGCTTCTGACTCGACTTAGGCCCAGATGATTCGATTAAACAAACGACTCCTTTGTTTTTGGGGCTTTTCTGTTTAAATACGGTTAACTTTGATCCAGACACAAAAAAAGGATATTTTTTTGTCTTCTTTGTTCATTGTTCAGAGTTGGGATGGTATTTAGGCAGAGAGAGAGAGACCCATGTTCTCCAGTCTGTGATATGCATTACCTGGGTCACTAAAGAAGCAGCTGGCGTTTCACATCAGAGAGACCGGAGATGGTGTAATATATGTATCACGCTAAACCTGATTTAGACAGGGCCTTAGATGTGTATTGTGCAAACACACACACACACACATAACGGACACACACATACATATAATGGACACACACACACACACACGACAGAACCACACACACACACACACACACTGAGTGGGACATTCAGTGTGTGTGGAGAGGAAGGGATAGAGATGGTGGCACCAGCTGTGTCTGGAGAACTGAATGACTGTTTGTTCTACCCCTCTCTTCCCAGGGCTACAGTGTGTTTGTGTGGGAATGTATAGTTGTCGTAACATTAAGTAAGTGCAATGAAGTAAAAAAGTAAATCAATTTTTTACATACATTTACATAATCAATACAGATGCTCACAAACACACACACACGCAGATCCCATGCCAGGAACACCAGAGACACACAACTTGTCCTAAACTTCAGAACCACAATAATAGACAGCAATATTTTACCGTTGATGACAAGCAGTGACTCCCGTGAAATTCCATGAAGGTGAATTTCCCGAGTGTAGTGTTCACACCACACACATCCACACACACACACCACACACACACACACACACACACCACTACACACACACACACACACACCAGCCCCATGGCTTGTCCACAGCAGGTGGATAGTGCAGGCAACATAGATAAATCCTTAGGAGACACACACACACACACACTGAGGCTTGCAGAGACAAACAGCACACTGAACCACAGCCCCGGCACCTTTTGCATCTCACACATACAGAACACACACATCTCAAACAACACACACAACACAGGCACTACGCAGTAACCTGATCTCTCACACACACACACACACACACACATCTCACACACAGAAACAAACACACACAGAGAAGCAAACACACGACGACAGGCATGTAAATAGTAGGACGACTTGTAGCCTGTTCAGCAGATTACCATTGGGAGCAACCGGCAGAGAGCATGTCTGCAGACACACACACACACACATAAACAGGCACACAACCACACAAACCAAGCCCCATGGCTTCTCCACAGCAGGTGGAGAGTGCAGGCAACATAGATAAATCCTGAGGAGACACACACACACACATAAACACACTCACACAAACAGGCACACACACAAACACATAGACCCACACCCACAGATAAACACATACACACACTGACACAGAAACACACACACACACACACACCTGTGTCTTGGTAGATAAGTCCACGCTGCTATTCCTTTCCTCTCCTCTCTCTTTTCTCTCCTCTCTCTTTCCTCTCCTCTCTCTTTCCTCTCCTCTCTCTTTCTCTTCTCTCTCTTTCTCTTCTCTTTTTCCACCCCTTCCTTCTCTGCACGCTAGGGGCTGCGCTGGGGGCAGGACCAGCGGGAGGAGGAAGAAAAGGGGATCGAGTGAAGAAGTGAAAGACTGAGGGAGCAAATTAACTAATAGAGAGCAGGCCCTGTGCGGTGCTGAACACCTCTGAACAGCTTTGTGTGAGGCTCTCTCTCTCTCTCTGTTCCTGACTTGTTCCCTCTTTCCACTGAGGCGTGGGCCTGGAGGAGAGATGGAGAAGCAGAGACAGAGACAGAGAGATAGAGACAGAGAAAGAGAGGGAGAGAGAAAGAGAGGATAGAGAGAGAAATAGAGAGAGATATATAGAAATAGAGAGAGAGGATAGAGAAGGAGGAAGAGAGAGAGAGGGAGGAAGAGAGAGCGAGCGAGAGCACCTTATGCATTTTACATGGTCTGACTCTGAGTCTGCTTACCCTCTCCTCTCCCTATCTCTCTCTTCCTCCCTCTCCCCCCCCCTCTCTCTCTCTCTCTCTCTCTCTCTCTCTTCCTTTTGTGACTGAATGCACTTATTGTGACAGGCAGATCTTCCAGCAGACTCAGGGGACGTCTCCATAACTCAAATGTTTTCTTTTCTTTTGCATAACCCTTTGTTCAGGTCCTCTTTTCCCTCACGTCTCTCCTACAAGTATATTCATTTATTACATTTTTATACATTTATTTCCATGTACATGTTTTTGTAAAAAGTAATTCTTATCTGTATTTAGTTTGTCACTCAAACAATTTCTTTTGAATTTGAAGTATAATTTTAAACGAGAGATTTGTAGAATTTCATTCCCCTGAAATATTCTTCTGTATTTATATATTTGTTATGTACTTACTATGTACTGTATGTGACGGGGCTTTCCAGATAACTGAGTCAGGTAAACCACGCCAGATTGAGAGGTCAGACAGAGGTGAAACCAAATAAACTCCTTAACTGAATGTTTTACAAGCCTTAGTTAAATATATGAATTTGGTCATAAAACAAATATTCTGCTTACCAAAGAGAAAAGTTTGTAGTTTACCGTTTTTTTCCTTTATATCATCATGTTTCTCAAGAAACAAGTTACGTGCTGTAATTATATTAGACTTATGACCTTTCAGAGAAGAAGAGGAAAAAAAGGCAAAAAAAAAAAGAAAAACGAAAGAAATACATCTTAATTTGATCCGTTTCAAAGCGTAGTCTGAATCTAGAGAGGCCTCTCTCAGCATATTAAAAGCTGAACATTAACGTCTAAAGGGACTGCCCTGCTTTTTATTTTCACTTCATATTCCTCAATGAACGGTTCTTTGTTGTCTGCTGCCTGATTGACCATAATGAGAAACAGCCTATCCAACTAGCATTGTAGCAAACATCAGTTTTGCTAATATTTTTGTAACATTTCTTGTACTCAAGTCCAAATGACATCACAATTCTTTCAGTCAAGCCGTGTGCAAACAGGCATGTACGTGCGTGAATACACATAAAACACACAATTACAGGAACTTCCCTGAGAACCCAAAACAACCTCACACACAAAGACAGAATAAGAGAGAGAGAGAGAGAGAGATGGAGAGGGAGAAAGAGAGATGGAGAGAGAGAGAGAGAGAGAGAGAGAGGGAGAGAGAGAGAGAGAGAGAGAGAGAGGGAGAGAGAGACAGAGAGAGATAGGGAGAACATGAGAGAGGAATAAAAACTTGACCCAGTGAATAAATGCTGAAAAAAGGTTATTAATCAAATAATTACTTATGTTGAATAAAGTATTGGTGTGTGTGTGAGTGTGTGTGTGAGTGTGTGTGAGACAGACCCTCTGATCAGTGAAGAGGATCCAGTGGTGTTTTAGAGCTGAAGTGCAAATTGTGAGGACTGAATAATGTTAGAAGACATTTAAACGTGTGTTCAGATTGAGCCGTGGAAAGCCGTACCTCAGGACTACCTGTGAATCCAGACCACATGCTGGCATGAGCTGTGGATCGATTTCAGTGTTCTGTGTGTATCTGTGTGTGTGTGTGTGTTTGTATGCGTGTGTGTGTGTGTGAGCGTATGTTTGTATGCGTGTGTGTGTGTGTGTGCGTGTGTGCGTGCACGCGTAACTGACCTAATCCCCAGCACTCAATCTTACAAGGCACTGTTGTTTGTTCCTTTTCTAAGCGCAGCATAAAACAGACGACTGGACAGACTACTAGACAGACTACTAAACAGACGACTGGACAGACTACTAAACAGACTACTAGACAGACTACTGGACAGACTACTAGACAAACTACTGGACAGACTACTAAACAGACTACTGGACAGACTACTAAACAGACTACTAGACAGACTACTAAACAGACTACTAAACAGACTACTGGACAAACTACTGGACAGACTACTAAACAGACTACTGGACAGACTACTAAACAGACTACTGGACAGACTACTAGACAGACTACTAAACAGACTACTAAACAGACTACTAAACAGACTACTGGACAGACTACTAAACAGACTACTGGACAGACTAATAAACAGACTACTGGACAGACTACTAGACAGACTACTAAACAGACTACTAAACAGACTACTGGACAGACTACTAAACAGACTACTGGACAGACTACTGGACAGACTACTAAACAGACTACTAAACAGACTACTAAACAGACTACTAAACAGACTACTGGACAGACTACTGGACAGACTACTAAACAGACTACTAAACAGACTACTGGACAGACTACTAAACAGACTACTAAACAGACTACTGGACAGACTACTAAACAGACTACTAAACAGACTACTGGACAGACTACTAAACAGACTACTGGACAGACTACTGGACAGACTACTAAACAGACTACTAAACAGACTACTAAACAGACTAATAAACAGACTACTAAACAGACTACTGGACAGACTACTGGACAGACTACTAAACAGACTACTAAACAGACTACTGGACAGACTACTAAACAGACTACTGGACAGACTACTAAACAGACTACTAAACAGACTACTGGACAGACTACTAAACAGACTACTGGACAGACTACTAAACAGACTACTGGACAGACTACTAAACAGACTACTAAACAGACTACTAAACAGACTACTAAACAGACTACTGGACAGACTACTTTACTACCAGACAGACCGTTAGATAGACTGACAGAAAGCAGGGGCCAAGTAAACAATTGGGTATAACATAGTCAGGAACTGAGATTATCAACAAAGAGTAAGTCAACATGGACCTGTGTGTTCTAACAAGCACACAGGTGTTTGAGTGTGTGTGCAGGTGTGTGCTTGTGTGTGGGTGTGTACAGAAAGGTGTTTGATAGGAGTAGTTGTGAACTCTTCCTCACTATCTGCTTCAGTGATTGTTAAACTTAGAGTATGTCTTCGAGCTATGATGCTGTAAAAACAGAGACACACACACACACACACACACACACACACACACACACACACACACACACACACACACACAATAACACAGAGACACACACGCAACCACACACACACACATACACAAATGCGCCTGAACACACTGAAACACAGACACAGACTCGCACACACACACTGGGTTGCCATAGCATCCATATGCGTGTTCCTGTCACATATATGACGTGTGTTATGTGCTGAAGGGCATTGTGACCTGTGAGGCCAGCATTCTGTCCACACGCATAACACGCCTATTACACGCCAAGGACACTGACCTCAGCCGACAGTGACCTCTACCCATTGAAAACCAAAACTTTCTGTCAAGCCGATCTGCCTGCTTTTGTGTGTGTACATTCTGTTGTGTGTGTACATGCTGTTGTGTACTAAATGCTTTGTGACGATACATTGTTGTGGAGATATGACTGAAAAACAGTTTGATAAATTGCAAGTGTGTAGGTGGTGGGTAGAGGCCTCCCTGCAGCTCTGGACTGCTCCACTCTGTCACCTGGGTGCTACAGCTGCCTCCAGACAGATTCTCCTTCTCAATCGGGAGGTTGGGTAAAACGACCCCCTTGCCTTGTTGAACAGAAAGTCATCGCGATATATATGTTGTTATCAAGGTATATTGATCCAATTATCGCAATAGTGAATTTTGTTGCTATCGCTCAACCCTGCTACCTGCTGGGGGGGCGGACCATCCTGCTGGGGGGCTGGGGGGGTTTGGGGGGCCAGACCATCCTGCTGGGGGGCCGGGGGGGTTTGGGGGGCCAGACCATCCTGCTGGGGGGCTGGGGGGGGCAGACCATCCTGCTGGGGGACCGGGGGGGTTTGGGGGGCCAGACCATCCTGCTGGGGGGCTGGGGGGGGCAGACCATCCTGCTGGGGGGCTGGGGGGGGGGGGGGGGCTGGGGGGTGGTGCTAGACATGGAGAGACCTCTGAACGAAAGCTTGGACCACGAGGCAGGTGCTGATGTTGTGCATCAGGGCTTGGATCTGAGGATCCTTCAGACCCCTCAGGAACCACGCAGCTACACCTCTCCTTAGTAAAAATGCTAAAAGACTAGTGGCGCATAATATGCAATTTAGATAAATCTATATTCATGGAGACTGGGAGGGTGTAGTGATCAATGGGCTAAAACGCCTCAGCAACATTAATGGAATGAGAGAGTTGTGTGATTGAGTGAAATGTGCTGGAAAGATTGGGAGAAATCTTTAGTGCAGATAAATAAAGGGGCATTCAGGGTTATTTCTTTCTTAGGCGGAGCGCAGGAGTCAGCATTCATGCAGCATCCTCTATGATCAACATCACCCCTGTGAAGAGACCCACTTACAGAAACAGCCTGCATCAAGTATCCATCTGCACTCAGGACATAGTCAACCATTGCATACATCATCATAATTTATCAGATCTAGGTTGCGGTCGTTTCAAAGAAAGCGAAAATGAACGAGCTTCTGAATTCAAAGTCAAAGTCAGCGCCGGGGCATTAAAGCAGCTCTTGATGACCGGAGAAGGGTTCTGGAGCCAGGAATTTCACTCCTTCTCTTTGGGTTTTCCATAAATTGGCAGGCGCAGGCGAAAGGCCGCGTCTTTCTTTGCTGCTCTCCACATCCATTACCTTGCGTAGATTCAAAGAGAACATTTCAATTGGATTGCAATGGCCAGTTAGGTCCGCTTTGATCCCCCCTTCTCTCTGAGATCTCCATTGTTCATGTGATTTGCTGGCCTGTAGAATAGAGGACAGAGAGAGAGAGAGAGAGAGAGAGAGAGAGAGAGAGAGAGAGAGAGAGAGAGAGAGAGAGAGAGAGAGAGAGAGAGAGAGAGAGAGTGAGAGAATGAGAGAAAAAAGAAAGGATGACAGGATAGGTGTTGCGACCCTCTTTGTCCTCCTCAGTCTTGAGTGGCATTGGCCTGCCTGCGAAGGTCAGGTAAAGGTGACACATACTGTTCTTGTGTCATATTAGCTGTATTTTCATCAAGACTTTTATCTGAGGGAAATACGTAGCCGTTTCACCAATGTGGTTTTAAGTCTATGTAAGGATGGACGAACAACAGTTCCCTTTGATACTGAGTTTCAACAGAAAATGGCACCTGCCTAAAGGTGCAAAATCACACACCGCAATGTTCTACTACTACATTACTGTAAGTAATGTATACACACACACACACACACATACAAACACGCACATACACACACATACAAACACACACACACACACATATACAAACACACACACACACAAACATACGAGTGCTTGAAAACTTGAGAACTTCTGGAGCTGAGTGACCTCTGTAGAGCTATAAGAAGGATAACTTCATCCCAACCGGGATGACAGACAGGGTGAGACTAATTCCCTCTCAAGCCCAAGTATGCTCCTAAATAATACACACACAACTGTATCTTTATATAGTTTCCGTCTCAACACAAAAGCAGACAAATTGTATGCTTAAATAATAATATTAGTATATATTAATAATAATAATATTATTAATTAAATGAGTGCTTAGTACATTTTCATAATAATTGGTGTACTTACGTAAGTGTACTTAAAACATACAGATTTTGTGTATTCACACACATTTTAGCATTTTTTACTAATGTAAATGATGGCAGTACTGTGAGATTTTCACTTAGGAACCACAAAGAGAAATGGAGCTTTCAATCGTTACCGTTCTGAGTTCGACAGCCTGTTTGTCCTTCAGCATGTCTGAGTACAAACAGGAGCCTGGTGGTTTGTATGATGATGGGAGACGAGAATAAATGTTGGAAACATTGATCAGAATCATTCTCATTTACACATTTGATTGTCTGATGCAGTGAAGAAACAGCAGATGTCAAATAAACCTTCCTGATGCCAGCAGTTACTCTCTCTCTCTCTCTTTTTCTTCCTCTCTCTCTCTCCCCCTCTCTCTTTCTCTCTCTCTTCCTCTCTCTTTCTCTCTGTCTCTAGAGAACTGCTCAAGTATCTGGTCTCCTCCCAGATACAAACGAACAATTTGTTTTCCATCTCTTCACCTCCGTGTGTCTTTCACTTTGAAGTGGGAGAGAAATTGGAAGGACGGGGATGCTGTTTGGAGATTGCATGATATCGTGTTTGCCTTCAAAGAGGACTTCACGCGCCTCTTGTAAAAGCATTGGCGAGTGCTACACCTTCAAGGTGAAACTGATCAATCAAAAGGTGCGCTTTTTCACTGCAATAAGAATCTGATGGAGAGGTGCAGGGATGTTTGATGCAAATGCCTTAAGACACCAGGCTCTTGTAAATGGAACTGAAACATAAGGAGGACATTTTAGTCCATGAATGCGTTCATCAACTAATATCCCCAGTGTTGAATGTGAACATTTAGTCATTTAGCAGACGCTCTTATCCAGAGCGACTTACAGTCACCCTGAACACCCTGAGAGCAAGGGGACACCGTCTGTGTCTCTCTCCACAACGCATCCGATCTGGAATTGGTCAGTCTGATTCATTTCTGAATTGAAACCCCACGCTGCCTTGCAGCCTGCGTCGCCCCAGCCTCACCGCCCCAGCCTCACCGCCCCAGCCTCACCGCCCAAGCCTCACCGCCCCAGCCTCGTCGCCCCAGCCTCACCGCCCCAGCCTCGTCGCCCCAGCCTCACCGCCCCAGCCTCGTCGCCCCAGCCTCGTCGCCCCAGCCTCGTCGCCCCAGCCTCATCGCCCCAGCCTCACCGCCCCAGCCTCATCGCCCCAGCCTCACCGCCCCAGCCTCACCGCCCCAGCCTCGTCGCCCCAGCCTCGTCGCCCCAGCCTCACCGCCCCAGCCTCACCGCCCCAGCCTCACCGCCCCAGCCTCACCGCCCCAGCCTCGTCGCCCCAGCCTCACCGCCCCAGCCTCACCGCCCCAGCCTCGTCGCCCCAGCCTCGTTGCCTCGCTCCTTCGGCCTGACAGAAACGTTCCAATAAGACACGCTCAGAACACAAACAAACAAGAGAAAAGAGAAGCGGAAAAAAACACAAAAAAAAAGAAAACTCATCAATTGTCCATCTGGAGGAGGATGGTCTTTGTAGCTTCCTGTCATCTCTCTCGTCTGCTGAAACGGACAGCGCATCTCTCCTCTGGCATGGAGGCTCTGCTCACATCCCTGGAGATACCTCTCTCTCTCTCTCTCTCACTCCCCCCTCTCACACTCCTCCTGTCCCTTTCTCTGTCTCTGTCTCTCTCTCTCTTTCTCACACACTCTCCCCTCCTGTCTCTCTCTCCTGCCATTTCCCTGGAACTTTATGAATTAGTTACTACCTTTTATTCTGGCTCTCGCCTCCCCCTTATCAGCACACACACACATGAAACGGACACCTGACCACGGTCAACATTTCTCTCATTCAGTCAGTCTGTTACTATGGTGTTCTCTTAGTCTGTGTTCCCAGAGAACAATATATATACAGCATATATTTATTTATAAAACCTTTTTTCTTTTTTCCAAAAATGCTCTCATATTCACAAATGAAATGCAGCTGTGGTTTAGAGTGATCCTTCAACATCCCCTCCACCTATTCTCCCCCCTCCCCTCCTCCTCTCCCCCCCTCCCCTCCTCCTCTCCCCCCCTCCCCTCCTCCTCTCCACCCCTTCTCCTCCTCTCCTCCTTCTCCTCCTCCCCTTCTACACCTCGTTCTTGCAAGATTGCAACGACACAGGGGGTGCTGGTGGATTGTGTGGGTGTGTATTTGTGTGTGAGAGAGATGGAAATGGTTAGATTAGTCTTCTGTGTGTCTGTGTGTGTTTTGTCTGTGTGTTTTTGTTTGTGTGTGTTTGTGTGTGTTTGTGTGTGTGTTTATGTGTGTGTGTTTGTGTGTGTGTTTATGTGTGTGTGTGTGTGTGTGTGTGTGTTGGGGCTGCACCTCCTTCGTGACTGTGTGCATGAACCCCAGCTCTACTGGGGGCCATGGTGGTAGGCTGCATCAGACCCAGTTTTACAGTGTACAGCTGAATGTTAAACTTATATTTAATGTATGACATTTCACACAAATCATGCGGCCACAGACATGACCCAGGGGTATTCTGCAGATTGCTTTTTCAGTGCCCCAGCAACTGTGGAATTATTCGTCCTGGAAAAAAGCTTTGAGTTTGGTGAGGTGATCTCCCCTCACTGCTCTGGCCATCCCAGTCAGAAAACTCTCTCTCTCTCTTCCTCTCTCTTTCTCTTCCTCTCTGTCTTTCTATCTCTCTCTCTCTCTCTCTCTCCTCCACACTACTTCCCCTCACTCTCTACTCTCTCTTTCTGTGATATCATGATCGCAGTGCCGTGCCAAATTGAAAACATCTTGGCAGTCTGGAGCCTGTATAAAATAACCATATATTATGTATAGTATAACACCCGATTGGATAGCAAAACAATTATACTGTTTTGTAGTCTCAAAAGGCCTTTTTTTCGGAATTCCCCGAAGCTTCCCCCTCCTTCATTTCAATGTAAAATCTTTTGAGGGTGTGTGAAAATGATCTAGAATGTAGAACCCGCAGTCGGGATTCCTCCTTCCGAATTCTGATAGGAACAAATCGGAGTCTACAACAATCGAAAACGCTGTGTACTGTTGCATGACCATCTCACACGGATTAAAGCAACACTGTAAATATCTCTCTTTCGGTTCCCTCCTGAAAAGCAATTTCATATGGACATGATATGGAAATAGTAACAAACGCCACGAGGATTCTGGAGACTGGATGCATAACGTCTTAACCCAGCAGCATACCAAACACCCTCAATGCTAAATGAATCAAACACTTTCTGGTCTTTTGGCAGGTCAGGCTCACAAAACAATGTGTTTATACCAATGAATTCTACAGCAGGGTCGTTCATTTTCACTGAGGACATTTTTCAGCGTTCGAGGCAAATGCTCTCCTCTCAAGGTTAGGGACGTTTCTGTTCACAAGCCTTCTGTCCTTAATACCTGTCTACACACACACGTGCACACACACACACACGTACACAGACACACAATGCACACACACAAAACACAAACACATAACAGACATGCTTTAATTCTGACATAAACATTCACATCAGACCACTGGATGCCAACTTTACTGTGGGGTTATGATATGTTTGTGTTCTGTTCCGTTTACACATTCCACCTTCAGAAAAACTGTATTTGTTCTAACACTGCTAACATCAATTGGCTGAAACCTTGAAGAATATAGTAATTATCTTGCTAATGGTTTCCTTAACTATAAACACACACGCATGCATGCCTCAATAGACACACACACGCACACACACACACACACATGCTCACGCTCAGAAACCACAGGCAACAGCATAATTAGCAGTTTTTCCTCAGGGCAAATGGAAACCTGTTTCTAATTGGAACCCAGTTGGGATTTAGCATGGATTAAAATACATGAGCTTTCAGGAACTCTGGAAAACACACAGAGTTTAATGTGTTTGCGCTCTCCACAAATTTATTTACTCAAAATTCTCGAATGATCCCCTCAGTTCAGCTACAAACAGATTGGTGAAACACTGCATGTCTCCAAAGCACAATTACTCCTTTATTTTCTCTGTTTCCTCAGTTTTATCCTGTTTTTCTATTTCTCTGACTTAAGCTGCTGTTTAATGGACAGGAGTGTGACAGAGAGACGCTGGGCTGATTGGGGGGGGGGGGGGGGAGGGGGGACGACGACGATGGCCTTTCGTCAATTTGGTCGACGTTCCACTGAGGTTGTAAGATGTCCAATTACTCCACGTTCTGACAGGGGCTTCCAGCGCAGCAGCCATTAAAACACATCCTCTCACTGTGTCTGCTGTTAGCTAGGAGCGAGCCCAACCATCACCCTAGACACACACACACACACGTAGAGACATATACACATGTTTACGCAGACACACACACACACTCCTGTGACTGTCTGCACTTCTTCCATTATCAACCCCCTGCTCACACATGGAACTTTGACCCTTCAACCTTACCTAACCCCCATCCATTCACACACACACACACTCTTGCATGCAAGCATGCATGTATGCACACAAACACCCACACACACAACATGCGTAACGTCAACTCACTGCTCACTCCGAGTGACTGTATCATACCTGACCATGCACACCCACTGGTTTATATCAAGTCCTTACACACACACACACACACACACACACTTCTGGTCCTTTGGGACAGTCCTGGTCAGAGCCTTGTGTCCCCAGATCGAACCAGCTCTTTGTGCTCAGACAGGACGGTCTCTCCAGCCACAGTCAAGTTCAAGGCTCACAGACAATGGGAAGTGTACATGACAATCGCACACACACACACGCACACACACACACGCACACACACACACACACACACGCCTCAACACCTCAATTGCTTCAGTCTCTTATGAAGTTTATTAGATTTCATGTGAAGATGAGATTAAACATTTTCGTGTCAACATGGTGAAAGATGGAGAGCTGTTTGAGAGGTTATGCTGATTCCACCTGCCTGGCGCAGACAAGGAACAGCCGGGGCGAGGCAGCTGGAATCAAAATGGTGGATCGGCAGTCCTTCCACAACCCTAACATGGAGGCAACGATGCCCCGTTTGAGCCGCCTGCTGACGGGAGAGAAACCAGCTCCCTTTTTTATTTTTTGTTCTTTAGTCTGTTTATCGCTGTCGCCTCCTTCCTCACCTGCTGTCGTCATTCTACCTCTGTATCTCTTTCTCTTTATCACTCTCTCCCTCCATCTTTCTCTGTTGACACATTCTGACATTGCTGTGTGTGTCGGGGCTTGAGAGAGAGAGCTGGTGTGTCACACACTACCTGAATCCCATGGTTCAGAAAAAGAGAGGGATATATTGTCTTCCACACTCCACACAGGAGAGAGATGTTGACGAAAAATATTCTGTAAAAAAACAACAACGCATCATGCATTGATTGAGGAAAATAATGAAAATAACGCAAAAAATAAAATTAATTATGCAAAGTTATTTTCCTGGAATATAGGATCTGTGGGCAGAAATATGTTCTGTTTTTATATGATTTATTTGCATTGGTAATGCAATCTGCAATTCCATCTACACTTATTCCTAATTAGTTTCCATTTAATTCATGGGAGACTATTTCTGAACGTAAATTAACACAAAAGAATTTCTTCCAGCAAAGATAATTATAAAGTTAAGAATCTTAGCTAATTTAAGATCCACAGTCTGCATGAAATCAAATGGACATCTTTGATCCCAGAATGTCCCCAATGGTAAAATGCATTCAATTATTTTCTCAAAATTAACTGTGTGAATAATTAAGTTGACTTTTATATTATATTTCTTGTACTTTGTTCCTTAAATTATTCCAATGACACTGAAACCAAACAAAATATTACTGTATATAGAATTACATAGAAATCCTTAAGTCATACACAAGGTGAACAAGAACTAGTTAAACGCAATCTCACTATCTCTGTATACAATGAGCTCCATACAATAATCTCACCTTTATCCTCTACAACATAATTGCACTTTAATCTTATATTTGCACAAAAGCACACGTGACCCACACATGTACTGGAACAATCTGGAACCTTCTCTCTTACTCATTATAGACTTCCAGAAGCTTCTGTCTGCAGATTCATACATACATACATGCAAACAGACTGAGAAAGATGATCCATATTATTTTTATCGCCTTGCACCAGAAGCTCTCTCTCCCCCCTCTCTCTCCCCCCTCTCTGTGTGTCCCATTATGTAAAACTGTGGATTATGTTTTGTATGTGCATGAATCCTGCAATCACAGTTGTGTGTGTGTAGGAGGGTGGGGATGAGGGGTGCATGCACGCGTATGTGCTGGGGGCCCCTTGAATCTATGAATCTCTCATTCCCTCCCTCCCTCCCTCCCTCCCTCCCTCCCTCCCTCCCTCCCTCCCTCCCTCCCTCCCTCCCTCCCTCCCTCCCTCCCTCCCTCCCTCCCTCCCTCCCTCCCTCCCTCCCTCCCTCCCTCCCTCCCTCTCTGGTCCATCTATCACCCCTCTCTAGGTGTATCAGCTGTGAGGACAAGGTGTAGAGAGGGGGCAGACACAGGGAGAGTGGAGGGGGGTAGAAATAAATGTAACCCTCTTTAAAAAATGCACATACATTTCCATACATTGGGGAGGATCCTGCACCCTTGTGCCCCACAACCCCCCACCCCCTTGCGCCCCCCCTTCCCCCCTTCCCAATCTGCTGCCCCCAAAACACCAAACGAAGCAAAGATGAATGTGTGTCCCATTCTGTGGAGCCTTGTGAAAATATCACACTTGCCATATCTATCTTCATAAGAGGAGGTACGTGTGTGTGTGCGTTCGTCTGTGAGTGTGTGTGTGTGTGTGTGCTTGCATGTGTGTGTGTCTGACAGATGTTCTTCTGGTAAACAATACTTTTCAGTAGCAGAAAATCCTTCTTGCAACAGGAGGGAAGTGTAATTTCAGAACCGAAATCCTTCGTCTTCTCACCATATTTATTTCTGTTAAGCCGACTGTTGAATGCACCCAAATCCATCCGTTAAACATAGCTCCTTGATTGGACACAAATCATTGAAAAACTGAAAAGTTTCTCTGTGCAGTGTTGTTTTATATTCTGTAGTGAGTTCTGTGTTCTGTAGTGAGTTCTGTGTTCTGTAGTGAGTTCTGTGTTCTGTAGTGAGTTCTGTGTTCAGTAGTGAGTTCTGTGTTCAGTAGTGAGTTCTGTGTTCAGTAGTGAGTTCAGGCTGGATGTGTCTCTACCCCGCCCTGCTAATCAGACCTCACCTTCATCACATTCCTCTCTCCACTCACATATACCTTTTCTACCACTCAAGTTAGTGTCCGAATCTAAAACCATCCTTTCAATCCTCCCATCCCGGATCCTTCCATCGCTGCCTTCCTCTCCCCCTATCTCTCAGACAGACAGACAGACAGGTTGGTAGGCAGGCAGGCAGGCAGACAGATAAACAGACAGGCAGGCAGACGGACATGTTGGCAGACAGACAGACAGGTTGGTAGGCAGGGAGACAGACAGATAAACAGACAGGCAGGCAGACAGACAGGTTGGCAGGCAGACAGACAGGTTGGTAGGCAGGGAGACAGGCAGATAAACAGACAGGCAGGCAGACAGACAGGTTGGCAGACAGACAGACAGGTTGGCAGACAGACAGACAGGTTGGTAGGCAGACAGACAGACAGGCAGATAAACAGACAGGCAGGCAGACAGACAGACAGGTTGGTAGGCAGACAGACAGGTTGGCAGACAGACAGACAGGTTGGCAGACAGACAGACAGGTTGGCAGACAGACAGACAGACAGACAGACAGACAGGCAGACAGACAGACAGGTTGGCAGACAGACAGACAGGTTGGCAGACAGACAGACAGGTTGGCAGACAGACAGACAGACAGACAGGTTGACAGACAGACAGACAGGTTGGCAGGCAGACAGACAGGTTGGTAGGCAGACAGACAGGTTTTGGAGGTTAAAGCAAACAGATATGGAAGGAAGCTTTGTGCACACACAAACACACAAATGCACACACACAAGCACACACACACTCTCACACACACACACGCACACACACACTTCACATCAGAGGAGACTACAGTGACCTGTCATCCCGACTCTCACTACTGATATAGCAAATAATCTCTCTGCTTGTGTGTGAGTGTGTGTGAATATGTGTGTGAGTGTGTGTGAGTGTGTGGACAGCATGTGAAGTCTCACCCTGCTCATGCACATGTGAGCACCTGTGTTTTGGCTCAGCACACACGCCCACCCCCTCTCTTCTCCAGACCAGGCCTCACCATGGCAAGCTGATAGCCAGCCACACAGTCTCTGTGTGGATACAGCTAATCTGCTAGCCAGCCACACAGTCTCAGTGTGGATACAGCTAACTTGCTAGCCAGCCACACAGTCTCTGTGTGGATACAGCTAACTTGCTAGCCAGCCACACAGTCTCAGTGTGGATACAGCTAACTTGCTAGCCAGCCACACAGTCTCTGTGTGGATACAGCTAACTTGCTAGCCAGCCACACAGTCTCTGTGTGGATACAGCTAACTTGCTAGCTAGCCACACAGTCTCAGTGTGGATACAGCTAACTTGCTAGCCAGCCACATAGTCTCAGTGTGGATACAGCTAACTTGCTAAGCTGCCGTCCTCCGCCGGGCACGGACCAGCAGAGGATGGAGAAAGGAGGAGAGAGAGAAATCGAGGATGACAACGGAGGGATGGAGGGATAATGCATGGGTGAAGGAAAAACAGAGAAGTGCTCCAAGTTCGGATTAGATTCCCACCCTCCCTCATTTTCACTTTCTTTTTTTCCATTTCCCTCTCCCTCTCCCTCTCCCCCTCCCCCTCCCTCCCAGTTTGGATGGGTAGACACACAGATGTGTGCTCAGGCCTGAGTCATGGTGATGAAGCAGCACAGGTGTGTAGAGAGCAACAGGATGTGACGTGTTCGAACCGCGTGTCCTAGCAACAAGGATCTGGACGGGCCTGGAGCAGGTCAGCTGCAGCCTGGACACCTTCTCTCTCCCTCTCTCTCCCTCTGTCTCCCCTTCTCTCCCTCCCTCTCTCTTTCTCTGTTCCTCTCCCTCCCTCTCTCTTTCTCTGTTCCTCTCTCCCTCTCTCTTTCTCTCTCTCGCTCTCCAGTCTCAGGACTCAGGGCTAAACATGAGTAGAATCAGGGCTTGCAACAAACTTTGTTCCTCACTCTCCCAGTACCGAGAGTACCCCCCCCCCCCCCATTTTTCTCCCCAAAAATATTTTGAAAAAACGATTGAAAAAATGTATTCGTTCCAGAGACACCGTTAATTTCAAGCCCTAAATAGAACTGTCTTTCTGGATTATTTTATTTACGGTTCATTTTCTAAAATAACAGATTATAATCACTGGTACAAATTATTATAAATGATGCATGTTTTTATCATGTTCCTTAATTATATACTTTTTTATTATGGTATTCCGAGCATTCACTTGAATTGTTTATAATTATTCTCTTGAATTTCACACAGACTATGTCTTTCAAAAGGAAAGATTATATATATGTTTTTAAATCCTGATAGGTAGGGGGTGTGAGGCTGCAGGATATTTTGACATTAGTGTGTACGACCGCGTATTGGTGTGAATTGATGTGTGTGTTTTTTATGTGTCAGGGTGTCTACACTTATATGTATTTATGCATTTGATTCTTGCATATTTGTGTGTTTGGAGTGTAATCCTGTTACCCAGGCCCTGTGTGCGTGTGTGTTTCAGTGTGCACAAATGTGTGTGTGTGTGTGTGTGTGTGTGTGAGGACATGTGTTTCTCATGAAGGCCCAGAGAAGTTGCCGGCCGGGAGATATCTCTGTCTTTGAAACGAGCGTGTGGTGCTCGCTGATCAATAACCGCGAGCGTAGCAGGACCAGGCTGCACCACCTCTGGCTCCATCATGAAACACGTCCACGCACTCATCACAAACCTCCATTCACACCATAAACATAAGCGGGGAGGCGAGGCGAGGGTATTAGAATATCTGAAATCATTGCAGCTTTTGAAGAAGCCGAGAGGTTCGGGTCTATGCCTGGAGTCTACAACCCAGGTCAGGTAAAGAATTGATGTTTAATAATTACTAACAACTGAGACCTGATATATCCAAAGCAATGGAAAAGTAAAATCTTTTAAAACTTACTCCAATAACTCCTTAAAGGTCATATAAAATAGCCCTGCTTGCTTTGTAATAAAGACTTACACAAAAAACTAATGTATAATACTATACAGGACATTGTATGTTATACATAAATATATATATATATTTTTACAATTAAACCAAAATTTATGTCATTGTATTTTCAATTGAATTTCACAGATATTTTAACCTCGAAACACATTCAAGATGTGATGTCAGATTCTGTATGTGTAGAGAGAATCACTCATGAAGATGACTGTTTGAAAGAGCTTCTCCAAGGCAATTGTTTGTGTATGTGCACGCGTGTGTGTGTCGACTGTGTGTGTGTGTGTTTCTGCATGTGTATGTATGTGACGAAACACGTGATATCCTCAACACCTGTGGTTCTTGTTTGTTCTTGGCACACACTTCCTGTTCTCCAATACATCTATCGCTACGGCGATACATGACATTCATTAGCTCTTCATGAGCCGTGACGCATGTTGCCGAGACAACTGTGATGGGTATATCCCCTTGACAACAACCAGAAAAACAGAAGCACGTCCAAGCTGAAGTGAAAAGATGCCAATCTCCCAAAATTCTCCAACAGATTCAACAACAGCACAAGAACAATATGATAACAGTGAGGACCAGAGAGGACAGAAACACAGCGTTGGGTATAGCTTAGTGGTTAGACTTCAGATAAAGAAGGTTCAAAACCCCCCCAACTACATCCCCTTGGATAAATGTGTCTGCTAAATGAGTACACTATACATGACCTAAACCATCAGACCTGGGCCTGAAGAGAAAAGCAGGAATGTTCTCTCTCAGCACGTGAGAGAGTATCTTCCGGAAGCTGGTCGATACAGCTGTCTCACTCTCTAATGCGATGTTAAGGACACTAATTCCTGAGCTGTTAGTTACATCGAAGAGAGCGAGTCTGGAGAAAGCACTAATCCATATGCTCAGCCATAATGGTTCATCAGCGGTGCAACAAGAGCACGGCTCACAGATTGAACGTCCGCAATTAAGAAGCTAAACGCCTGGCTAATTGTGCTAAAACACTCGCTTGCTTACTCACACACACATAAACACACGCCTGGCTAATTGTGCTAAAACACTCACAGACACACACACGCACATTTCAGGCTAATTGCGTCCGAGTCATTAGTGTTGTCTGACCACATGACAGGAGAGAGGTTTAAAAGGGAGGGAAAGGTTTTATAAATACAAAATGGCTGCTGTTTTCCCCCTGAAGAAAGAATTTCCGTGGGGCGAATAGATAAGGCAGGAGTCACCTGTGACATCTATCAGTTTTCGAGCTAAATCCAGATAAATCTACCCTATAAAATTAACCAGCGGGATCGTATAGCGCAAAGACTAAAAAGTATGTTTATAAATATGTTTGTATATATTTTAAATGTCCTTATCATATACTGTATTATATATAATGTTACAGTTATGAGTGGTACAGTCATAAATAGGAGCAGAGGGTTACTGTGAGTGATAGAAGGGTGAGATTCAGGCTCAAGAGCTGAGCTTCAAGATCTTGAAGAAAGAAAATACAAAAAAATATAGGAGGGGATTGCCCCAACAGTCCCTACATCTGGCAACCACTACGATACCTCATGTTTAACAAAATGAGCGGTTGTGTTAGCCTTGAGAGAGAGAGGGGTAGAAAGAGAGAGGCGGGGTAGACAGAGAGAGAGAGAGATAGAGAGAGGAAGAGAGAGAAGGAGGGAGGGAGGGAAAAGGAAACCATTTCACTACAAAGATTAAGGTTACTGAAAAAAAGAGTCTGAATTAAAAGAATTATAGTCTGCCCCCAGAACCTTGCAGGGTGACCTCCAGAAGTCAAAATCGTCCTCGATCAATCACTGCCACATGTTCCAGAGTAATGAATCCTACAGGACACTTCTCCTGCTGACCTCTCTGATTAGTCCGTCTGGAAAAAACTGATAGGAGAGTATCTGGAAGGATCCGGTTCCTGGTGGAAGATCGAAGCGTTTCAGCGTCATAATTAAGGAGCAGCGTTTTTAAGACATTTTATTTATGTTTATTTGTTTTGAGGCGCCCACCATGCCTCTGATGGGCAGTGTTTGTCAGAGATCGTCTTCAGGGAACTGAGATCACAGAATGACTGACTTTACAGCGATTCAGTCCTCTCCCTCTCTCCTCCTTCCCTCCCTTCTCCTCCAACCTCATCTCCACCCCCTCACTTCTCTTCTCCCCTCTCCACTCCTCCTCTCCACCCCCCTCCCCTCCCCTCTCCTCCACTCCTCCTCTCCACCCCCTTCCTCTCTCCTCATCCCTCCCTTAGTCCCATCTCTCTCCTCCTCTTTCCCTCCCAGTGTATCAGTAATTATTGCTGAAGTTTTAGTGACTGCAAATTATATTACCATTTGAGAGAGAAGCCATCTTCTTAGCCAGAGCAAAGGGTTTAAGTGAGCCAGATAAGGTTTCAGGTATCGATTTTTTAACTGTTACATCAGAGAGAGTAGTGCTTTCATAATTTCAAATAAACTGTCTGGTTTCTACTGCTGATGAGCGGGCCAGGAGGGGGGGGGAGTGCACGAGGTTACACTCCAAGTGTTGATAGACGCAGCGAGATTACACACCCAGATTACATTTACCAAGCAAAATGTGTAAGGTTTTCCTGGTCTGGTAATCCCCGAGGACAAACAGGAACACAGGTGAGCTTGTGTCTCTTTGGATTTCTTCTGTTCTCTGTCTTTGATCTGTGGGAAGAAGCAGTTCACAATAAAACGTGAGGATTATTATATTGATGATATTTTCAACCCTCCCCTGCCACCCTGTAAATGATGAAAATAATAAGTTAATAATAAGTAGTACTTCTTTTATTTGTTGATACAATTATTTTATATTTACATCCAATCCTAATGTATAGTAGTGTGTAGAGTGCTCATAGACAAATGTTGGTGGACTAATTAGCCTGTTTTTACCGGATGATTCTACCCGTATGATTTGCACATGGAGGGTCTTCCTTCTAACTAAGGACAGTGATCTGACATACTGCGGCCTTAACTGGTGTGAAATAACAGATTTGTCAAAATAACCAGACGAATGACAAACAAAACTCATGAGGAGGAGAGATGTCCTGGCTAAAACTCCTGACCTCCTAGACCCTCCCTCATCTCTCTCTCTCTCTCTCTCTCTCTCTCTCTCCCTCTCTCCATCCTTCATCTTTCTCTTTCTCACTCCCTCTCTCTCTTTCTCCCTCTCTCCATCCCTCATCTCTCTCTCTCTCTCTCTCTCTCTCTCTCTCATCTCTCTCTCTCTCTCTCTCTCTGTCTGTCTCTCCCTCACACCACAAACCACAGGCTGTTGAAGGCAACTTAAAAATCTCTTACATCTGGAAGAGCCATAATTCATGGGATTTGGTTTGACAGCCATGACAGGCATTGGGGCAGCCAGAAACAACTGTCTCCTGTGTTAGCTGTGTGTGTGTATGTCTGTGTGTGTGTGTGTGTGTGTCTGTGTGTGTGTCTGTGTGTGTGTGTCTGTGTGTGTGTGTGTGTCTGTGTGTGTGTGTCTGTGTGTGCGTGTGTGTGTGTGCAGCCACATCCCTGCTCCAGCAGATGTGTCCTCCAGGTTCTTTCATGGTGTGCCAGGGGCTCCCTGCATAGCCTCTAAATATTACACAGACAGTAGCTATCACTTCCAAGCCAGGACCCCAGATCCCAGATCCCAGATCCCAGACCCCAGACCCCAGCCCCCAGATCCCAGCCCCCAGCCCCCAGACCCCAGACCCCAGATCCCAGCCCCCAGACCCCAACCCCCAGCCCCCAGATCCCAGATCCCAGACCCCAGATCCCAGCCCCCAGATCCCAGCCCCCAGACCCCAGCCCCCAGATCTCAGATCCCAGCCCCCAGATCCCAGGCCCCAGCCCCCAGATCTCAGATCCCAGATCCCAGCCCCCAGATCTCAGATCCCAGCCCCCAGATCCCAGCCCCCAGATCCCAGCCCCCAGATCCCAGCCCCCAGATCTCAGATCCCAGCCCCCAGACCCCAGATCCCAGACCCCAGATCCCAGACCACAGATCCCAGACCCCAGACCCCAGATCCCAGATCCCAGCCCCTGGCCTGTTAAACTCTGCAGCATGTGGGCTGCCATTGTTTCAGAGAGAGAGGTTGTGTCATGCTCTCTACCTCCCCCTGCCCCCCCTCTCTCACTCTCTCCCCCTCTCTCATTCTCTCTCACTCTCTCCCCTCTCTCACTCTTTCTCTCTCTCCCCCTCTATCCCCCTCTCTCTCTCCCTCCCTCCACCTCTGTCTTTATCTCTCACTGTATCTGTCTCTCTCTTTTCTTCTTTCTCCCTTTCTTTTACCTCTCTCTCTTTCCCTCATTTTAAAATGTCTGTGTGCACTCCCTCCCCCTCTCTCGACCTTCCTCTCTCTCATCCTCCCTTCTCCCTCTCCCTTTTTCTCTACCATTCCCTTGGCTCTTACTCTCACAGTCTCTCTTCCTCCCTCTCTCTCTTCCTCCCCCCTCTCCCTCTCTCCATCTTCCTCCCTTGCTCTCTTCCTCCCTCTCCCTCCCTCTCTCTCTGTCTCTGTCCAAGCCGAGATATTCATGTGGAGATTTTCTCACATGTTAGATTTAGATTTATGACCCCAGCCGGTTCCCTGTGGCGCGTGAATATGATACCATCTACCAAGCCACATTGTTTTGTGTGTTGTAGACTTGTGTGCTAAATTGGTATGCGTGTCTGTGTTCGTGTGTGCCTGTGTGTTTGCATGTGTGCACTTTTATGCATCTGTGTGTGACTGTGAGGGAGAGGGAGAAAAAGAGACAGTGACTGCTGCTGTAGCTTCACCTTCTACGTGTAAGTCCTCTATTTAGACTGTCTGCTTCAACATGGACACATTCTTTTGTTTAACATGCAGCTTAGCATGATGTGCTGTCTCTGACACATGGCGTCCTCAGATAAGTCTCTCATAATGTTGTTTGAATGATTAATGAGCGCATGAAATGATTTGAATTATCGTGCCATCACACACACACACTCGCGTGGTGCTAACAGTTATCTTAGCAAGAATCTGTACTTTAAGCATGTCATTAAACGTGACAATGCCTAGGTTGTGACACCCAGTCATGAAGAGATTCCTCTCTCTGCATGTTAGCGTGTCCGTAGCTGGTTTGTTGTTGTGTTCACATGAGTTTCCTTTGAACTCTCTATTTCTTCGTCCACGCAAGTGCTGTCATTAAAGTGTGGTGGCTGTTCTCATGGAGATAGACCAGCAATCCAGGATCAGAAAACTGCCTCTGTGATGGAGGATATAGTCAGTCTTTTGATGTGTGTGTGTGTGTGTGTGTGTGGACTACATACACAAATACTCAAAACATAAATGGCGAGAAGAGTGTGTGTGTACGTGTGTGTGTGTAGGTGCATGTCTGAATTTAAAAGCCCTATCTGGCTTTAGATCAAATGAGTTATGAAATCATGGGAGTGTCACACAGAACAAACACGTCTGTCTTCAACACTGCCGAGCAGAGGAGCAGGAACAACAAGAGGAAGAAGTGTGTGTTGTTGTTAGATGACATGAAGAACAGAGGAGGGCCGTACGCTGACATTAGCTTTGAACGGGGGGGGAAAGGTATTTTCCAAAAATGAATAAATAAATAAGTAAAGAAACATAAGAGGAGAAAAATGATCAAATTGGACGGGAGAGCTGGAAGGAGGCGCAGAACAAAACTAGATGTTCTGTGATCTGTTTGCTTGTTCCTGTGTCTAGGTACAGCTCGCTGCATTGTTTTTGGCAGGAGAAAAAAGCTGTAAACAAATTGTTTTACATGAACTACTTTTGTTTGCATGAGACACCTTTTGCCTTTTGTGAAGTGTAGCGTTTTGAAGATATGAGGATTCCAGAATAGCAGTTCATTGAATGTTGTTAAAAATTGGCTGACTAAGTAAATGTCGTAAAGTGCTGTACTTACAGTTTTTATGATTGTGCCAAATAAAATAAAGATTATCAATTAAAAGATAATCTGAGACACTTGTGGGTCTTTTTCCTCTGACTGGAAGATGTTGGCTCTGGAAGGCAAATGAAAAAAGTATCCATATTTCTATCATCTAGACATTTTGCTGTCGGTTATTTTCTGCTTGTGGTCTATCCACCGTCCCCACAAAAGACACACACACACACACTCAAACATACTCAAACACACGCACGCACACACACACACAACATTACATGTTGTTACATGGACCCCTCCTCTTCGCTCCCTGCCAGAAAATTAGCCTTGACATTTCAAGAAATATTCTTTCGAATAAAACTGATTAGAGTAAATAAATCAACAAATGTGTTAAATATTCATGTGGGGAGCTGGTAGAAGAGCTGCTTCTGAATGTCTTCCTCTCTGCTGATCTCCAGTCTCACTTCACCCACACAGAGAGGCTGGAGATCGCCATGCCAACACGTTCTGGAAGGCTCTCTGCTCGGGGCAGACATGGGTGGTGCAGAGGTGGAGGTGAGCTCCATCCTCCTGTTAGCGGAGGAGAAACATCCTTTATCAGGAAGCTGGTGGCGCTCATGGTGGCGTTGATGGTGGCGGTGCCGTTTGCGAACACTGGTGAAGTTGTGGTAATCCACGCGCAGGTGTTTGAGGAGATGAGACACAAGCTGTGTGTTTAGCATGAGAGGTTCTGCATGGATGGCTCCATATCGTTGTTTGTCTTGTGGATGATGTCGCCCCTGTTTTTTTCTACAGTCAAATATTCACACACCTTCCGCCCAATTCGTCCCCATCAAATAGCCTCACCCATAAATATTGCCTTTATTGTGTGTGTGTGTGTGCACATGTGTGTGTGTGTGTGCACATGTGTGTGTGTGTACGCAGACCATTACCACAGTCTGTGACCGTTCCAAATTGCTCCCCTAGATTGTCACGCATTATAATAACCTGGAAGGCCCATCTCCCTTCCCTCTGGGTTGATTGTTGTATCTATATGGCAAATTATGCTGAATGATACATTATACGTGTGTGTGTGTGTGTGTGTGTGAAAGGTCATTTCATAACACCTTCAGTGTATGACACCAGTCTCTACTCTGTCAACAGCAGCTGAGGAGAAGAGGTAAAGAGGCAGAGAGGCAGGGCAGAGAGGCAGGGGAATCATGAAGAGGCAGAGAGGCAGGGCAGAGAGGCAGGGGAATCATGAAGAGGCAGAGAGGCAGGGGAATCATGAAGAGGCAGAGAGGCAGGGCAGAGAGGCAGGGCAGAGAGGCAGGGGAATCATGTTTTTATTCATGATTCCTCATTCGTTTTTTCAGCACTAATACTGTTTATAAATATTGATATTGTTGATTAATATAGTATTGAAATGATATATGTTGTGTGTGTGTGTGCGTGTTTTATACAGTATTTGTCCAAAACTATAGTTCATCTCTGAGTATCTCATCATTTCACATTCCAGCTCAGTATATTTCACATAAAGGGCATTCCACCACATACGTAACAGTTACCACTGAGGTGTGTTCATTAAAACTCCTAATGAAACACCTCTTATTATATTTCTACTTAATGCCATCCAGCCACATATCCTGCTAATCACTGTCACCTCCTGCTGTGTCACATGACATAAAACAGGAAGAAGAACAAGGTCGTCGTGCAAATGAAAGTTCCACGTCTCCGAGGTGACTGTGCCTCTCACCGTGACGACCAGACGAGTTTTCATTCCAGAGATGACAAGAGATGGAAAATGAGACAAACATATCTCTGCAAGTCTATCTCACACTCCTACAAAGGAGGAGAAGGCCAGCCGGGCACAGACACACTGTCAGAGACTCACTTAATGACAAGGTAAAATGTTGGACAGAAAGTTGAAGCCAAATGCTGGATAGAAATGTTCGCTGACATTGTAGAGGCCAAACTTGAGTCAAGAAGTGTGCTGCCTATGGATTGAATAAAACCTATGAATTTTCTGGCTCAGACTAAACCAGAGATATTACCGCAACATGAAACTTAACACATTTCAGAGGCAGAAGCACCCTAGTTGGCAACAGCATGATTCACATTCAGATGTGACTTGTTTCCTGTGCTAGTGAGTCACATCTCATGGGATTACAAGGAGGAGATAAGCGATGGGCTACCTATCGGCTTCCTACGCAGTTTGGTTTCATCTCTTCTGCTTCTCTCTCAATCTGGCTTACTGTCACTTGTTTCATAAACAGCACGTCTCATTCCAGAAGGTGTCAAAAATACCCTGCAAATATCCTGCTAAAAAAACAGATGACTAAATTAATATACGCACAGTATTAGAAAGTGTACCTTATAAATGCATTTATATACGTATGTAAACGTATTTACCAACTGATACTGCAGAAATAAATATGAACCAAGCTACGACTACACCAAATCCAAAATCAGTAACGATGCAATTACTCAGACTATTATCATTATTTATATTATTATTTTATCTTAAATATTGTTAAATAACCTTATTCCAAGAGTATAAAAATATAGTGAGTATAATAATGGGCTGAGGACAGCAGTAGGTTAGAGGAGAATACCGATCTCTTTAGGCAGGCTTGGTTTTGATGCATAGACTCCAGTAGGTGAATTTTACAGATGAGACACTTAGGGCAAGACAATAGTGTTATAGATTGTGGCAAGAGTTAAATCAATAGACCTTCTGGAGGGAAACACGACACCCAGTAGCTGCTTGAGCAAAGACATGAGAGGGGTGGGAAACAAATTAGGAGCCCAACGGAGGCCAAGACCTTGTGTCACACAGTAGCCATTATAGAGGCTGCCGTGAGTGTGTGTGTGTGTGAGAATTGTGTACGTATAGGAGTGTGTGTGTGAGCGTGTGTATAACAGTGATTGAGGGGGTGGGGGGGGGGTTTCCGTATGTACGCTTGTGTGCTTTTTCATGTGTGTGTGTATGTGTGTATGTTCCTAAGGCAGGTGAGACAGATACCCTGTGTTTCAGGTGTGTTTCCATCTCTGTCTCTTGCCCTGTAATCTCCCCGAGGGTATCAAAGCACAGCCGTATCACCACCTCAACCACACCCTCCAATCCACAGATCCCCGGTACATGTGTGTGTGTGTGTGTGTGTGTGTTACAGCGTGTGGATCTCTCCCACTGACAGACAGACAGGAGAGGCTTTGGCTGGGGCTTTGACTCGTCACCCAGTCGTCTCTGTCACCCTAACCCAGCCTGGGAGCACCTCTCCTGGGCAGCTTTGGCTAACACCCCCCCCCCCCCACACCCCATCCTCCACATCCTCCCCTATCTCTCCCCCTGCTCCCCATCCTCCACCTCCTCTCCTCCCCTATCTCTCCCCCTGCTCCCCATCCTCCACCTCCTCTCCTCCCCTATCTCTCCCCCTGCTCCCCATCCTCCACCTCCTCTCCTCCCCTATCTCTCCCCCTGCTCCCCATCCTCCACCTCCTCTCCTCCCCTATCTCTCCCCCTGCTCCCCATCCTCCTGATCCTGGATCAGTGAGTCCCAGTGCCCAGTCTTATCTTATTCATCAGACAGATCCAAGATCAGATTTCTCTGTTTTATCAGATTTAAGGTATCACAGGCTGCTGGAGATGTCAACTCATGGAAATGTGATGAAGAGCTGTGATGGACCTAGACAGACAGAGGCACACACACACTCACACACTCAAGCTCACACACACACACATGACTACACACACACACTCAAGCTCACACACACACACACACAAGTGACTACACACACACGCTCTCTTCACACACGCTTATACGGGTTATTTATACTTTACACACCAATTTGCACAAACACACACATCTATACGTACATACGCATTCTCTCCATGTCAGCAGTGTTTGTAACATTTTGATAGGTCTGTCAGGTTTGATTACTCAGTGATCCTGGCTGCCAGACCCCTCCAGACTCTCATCCCACCTGAGGAAAAGCACCCTGAGGTGACTAGACCCCCACACCTGTCACCCTGAGGTGACTAGACACCCAGACCTGTCACCCTCACATCACATCACACTCTCTTAAGTTCCTTTTAATTTATCATCTCTCGTTTGTAAGAATGTTACTTAACGTAGGATTAAAATGTACTGGTGACATGCAGGCTTCAGAAAGGTTCATTCATGGTCATTTTCTGTCGATTATATTATTTGTACAAATGATAGTCAACATAGGATTTCTTTGTTTATTTTAGTGAGTTCGTATCGAACAGGAATTAGGGTTTTAGGATGCTGGGACACAGTACAGATGAGCAGGACCAGGAAGTCAAATACTTATTACATAAGATCCACTTTCAAATCTTCTCTCTAACGGACCTTCAGTCTGTGAGCTGAGCGCTGAACCGGCGGCCATGTTGTTTGGCCCCAGTCGTCGGGAGTGACAACTGCCCTCTGACCCCAAGCCTGACGCTGATCCTGGGCTGAGGCCACGCCCCTCCACATGCCAACTAACAGATTATTGCTGATTCATCTTTCCTGCCGCCGACTAATCAAAATGGCGTCTCTCCCCAGAGATGCGTCACCTCAGAAACCATATTTGGGTATTTTGAGGGGTGCTGCTCAGTCTATGTTCATGACCAGGTAATGTGTTTACTGGTGAAAGGTAAAAAAAATAAAAAATAAAAACACTGCAAATGTCTACATTTATGACTAGACATACTTATGTTACTAATATTTTTGGGAAGATTGAAATAAAAAAAAGTAAATAAATCAGATGAAAAAGACAGAATGACAGAAGAAGAATGACACGCAACACACACAAACATAAACACACCCACATGAACACACGGGCACACACACGGGCACACACAAACACAGGCACACACACAAACACACACGCACAGACAGCTCTCGCTCCAGCAATCCCGGCCTTCATCAACATCCCTCTTGGAAAATCACTGCTGCTCCAAAAAGCCATTTCAGCACCAGCAGCAGTCCCGCTTAAGATTCATATTCCCATTTACTGTCTGCCACTCCCTGCACCTCTGACACACACACACACACACTAACACACACTAACACCCCACCTGACCAATCCAGCAGGGTCAGTCTCATGAATAAAAAAGGGAATTAGACTTGGAAAGGAGGGAGGGATGGATGGTGAGAGAGAGAGAGAGAGAGAGGGGGGGGGGGGAGAGGGAGAACGGGAAAGAGAGACAAAGAGAGAGGAAAGAGAGACAGAGAGGGGGGAGGGGAAAGAGAGAGAGGGAGAGAGATGGAGGAGGGAGATGGAGGAGGGAGAGAAAGAGAGGGAGAGAGAGATGGAGGAGAGAGAGATGGAAGAGGGAGAGAGAGGTGGGTAAGAGGGAGAGAGAGGTGGAGGAGGGAGAGAGAGGTGGGTAAGAGGGAGAGACAGGGAGGAGGGAGAGAGAGGTGGGTAAGAGGGAGAGACAGGGAGGAGGGAGAGAGAGGTGGGTAAGAGGGAGAAGTGTGATGAGTGTAACTAAGTGAGGATGGACCTTCTATGACCTGCATTCAGGTCACACTCACACATCTGTCTGCACCGAACTGTACAAGTCATTATGTTCATGCATCTATACCATTCTAAATGAATCTGAATCATAACACTAGATTTACCCAGCCCAGTATAGCCCAGCCTGTAAGTTGCAGTGAGATCTCTGGATCGACAGTTACAGAAATGCATGTCTGCAGCTCTACATCCAGAATAAGAGACAGAGCAACAGAAGCAGTAAAAACCTCTCGCCTCACAGCAGGAACACACATATATATCCTGCACAGTCTGTTACACAGCACAGATAACAACCAGCTTTTATAATGTGTGTGTGTGTGTGTGTGTGTGAGGAGAGAGAGTAGCTGTTACCCAGCACCCAGATAATAACCAGGTTTTATAATGTTGCATATATATTCAGGCCAATTCCCCCTAGGCGGAGGTGTAATAATATGCTGGCCATTTCCTTTCTCCTAGCAGGCAGCCATTTTCTGCCTTCATTCTCAGCATGCTAGGCATCGCTCCCTGGGTATCACGTAATGGACGCCGGCACAAGTGACATTGCTGTGTCTGAAATGTGAAATGTCTATTTCCCCATTTCCCCATAGTCTTTCTCCACCACACTGCTTCAATAGATGCAAGAAAATATGGCAATAATATACTACAACTGTTAGAAAATGTGATGGGTTGCCAAGTGGAATTACTGTGCATATTATGGGAAATTTACACATTTGGGTAGATTATTAGTTGTGTTTGAACATAATTTTCTCTTAAACTGTCATTTATTTTAAGTACTTGTTAGAAATGTGAACCTTTCACGACATGCATTGAGTTTAATAAACTTTTTTTGTGACAAGGTTTGTGTAAACGTGTGTATACCAAAATAAATAAAATATCTTCTAAAAGGTTTGGTGAGAGTGCTTAGAAAGTGTGTGTATGTGTGTGTGTTGCTTTTTGTTCCACAAATGTCCTACGTATGTAATCAAAACTCTCTTCAGACACCACCTCTGTCCACCTTTTGAAAGGTAAAATCTGAACTTTTCTCTTCAGCCGTCCCTCCGTGCTGTACAGGTACTTAGTCTCCTCTCCCGGTGCACGTCAGACCCGGCACCGCACAGCGAAAGGTCAGGCAGAATGGATTTCTGATTTCCGGCTCTCACACAAGGTTCCGAGCCCCGCATCCTCTCCTGCTCTTCAGGAGTCTAAAGACGACTCTCTCTGTCTCCTGTCTCCTCCTCTTCAGGACTCTAAAGAGGACTCTCTCTGTCTCCTGTCTCCTGCTCTTCAGGAGTCTAAAGACGACTCTCTCTGTCTCCTGTCTCCTCCTCTTCAGGACTCTAAAGAGGACTCTCTCCATCTCCTCCTTGTTAATAATTCACATGCAGAAGCTTCCACCGGCCTTTCAAAGCTTTGAAATCTGGCCCGTATCACACAGACATGCCCTGCTCGACACCCCAGCATGGGCAGGTGTTTGTTTCTGCCCCATCAGGGTTGAGAGGAGCACATCAGTGATGATCGATTTATAAAATATGGATATGTAGAAATGAAGTATATATAACAAGAACTTTTTCAAAATACATATTAAAATAAAATAAAAAATATATACAGTACATATCTCAATATATTTAGCATATTATTTTGGTTCATCTGGAGAATTTACATTTTTTATTTTTTAAGATAATGAAATTGATTTACTCCCTGAAAGTTGTTTGAATAATAAACACTATGAGAAATAAAATAACTGGGACTACTTTAATGATTTGTAATTATTGGCAGATAACAGGAGCAGATAAACATGTAGCTGGGTGCTTTTGGAGAGAGAAGTGCAGTTTGTAAAGATGACAGGTGTAGCGTCTGACCTGGACCCCAGCATTCAGTATGCAGGGTCCTGTCCAATGCAATCATCCTCGGGATCCTTCACGGTGTTAGTGGGGTAGCTTCCTGTGGAGATGGGGCAAGGCATGCCCAAACTATTCCTCTCTTCCACTCACAATCCTCCTTCCCTCGGCTCTCCTCTACATGACCATGTGGTACATCCAACCAGATAGATTCAATCAGAGGTGTGGGAACATACATTAATATTTTACCTGGACACCAGGAATGTACAAAAACATTTTTTATCGATAATATGCCACGGAAAAGCGAAAAGCTGCAATATAACCCCCTTTTTTTCTAAAACCTTATTTATATTAAAAGTATTTTTCTAACTCATTTCCAAACACGTACAGACCTATCCTTGGAACAGAAACCCAGTTGTGTTTGCTGCAGTTGTGCCAAGTGTGGTGGTTTAAAAAGGGAATGCTACCTCAGAATCATTTGACCTCTGCATTTCCTAATGAATTCTGGGAGCAATCACCGTTTTTCAGAAAATGGACAAAAATGATCCCTCATCTGTAAACCTAATCATTGAGGGCTATTACCTCTTTGACTTAGGTGTGTGTTTGTGTGTATGTTCACGTGTGTGTCTGCGTGTGTTCATGTGTGTGTGTGTGTGTATGTATGGGGGAAGGGGCTCTGATTATGGTCCTGAATGAAACAGTTGTGTGTATCTGTCCCTGGGGCCTGTGAGTCACTCTCCATGGTGACACACACACACACAGCCACACACACACACACACAGCCACACACACACACACAGCCACACACACACACACAGCCACACACACACACAGCCACACACACACACAGCCACACACACACACACAGCCACACACACACACACAGCCACACACACACACAGCCACACACACACACACACACAGCCACACACACACAGCCACACACACACACAGCCACACACACACAGCCACACACACACAGCCACACACACACACACACACAGCCACACACACACAGCCACACACACACACACACAGCCACACACACAGCTAGCGCTTCTGCAGTCTGCACCAGGAAAGAGGACGAGAAAAGAAGTGGAAGCAAACATAGAAGCAGAAAAAGGACCAGAGCTGGTGTGGAGTCAGAGGAGAAGAGATGACAGGGCAGAGGAGGATGCAATCTGACTTACACAGGAACGAAGGAGAGAGGGAGAGGGGGGGGGGAGAGAGAGGGGGGGGGGGGGGAGAGAGAGAGGGGAAGAGGGAGGCTCACATAAACCTGGAAGGTATAAAAGACAAGAACTGAATTAATGTCCACAGTACACACACAGTCTGTGTGTGTCTGCTCACACAGTCTGTGTGTGTGTGTGAGTGTGCGTGTATTTGTGAATACTACGTGAATACGTGTGTGTGCGTCTTTGAAAGAGAGGGAGACAGCCTGAGCTAAAGCAAAGGTCAGCCCTCGCGTTGTGAGATGAACTGAGTCGGTGGAAATCTCATTTCCACAGGCCAAATCTGATCAGTGCGTCCAACTTAGCCGGGGTTTAGGAGAGGAGGAGAGGAGGAGGAGGAGAAAAGAGAGAGGGAAGATTTGAATGAGAAAATCCCATTTGGGTCCTTCCCTGTCTCAGGTCTGGGCTGAGAACAATGAAGCGGCAGACAGTAATCACCTTATCCATCTGAGACGCCCTCGCACGGAGGATGAAGGTAAAGAGGAGTTAGAACCGAGGGTGCCCCCCCCACCACACCTGCCTATCTCTCTACCTCTCTCTCTTCCTCCATCTCTTCCTCTCTCTCTTCTTCTCTCTTCATCCATCTCTTCCTCTCTCTCTTCTTCTCTCTTCCTCTCTCTTCCTCCATCTCTTCCTCTCTCTCTTCCTCTCTCTTCCTCCATCTCTTCCTCTCTCTTTGAATATCATAAAACATTCTGTCACGTGGACGAAGATTGCTTTCTCTCTTTGTCTTTTTTTTTACCCCTCTCTATCTCTCAACTCTCCTCTCTCTTTTGCCCCTCTTTCAAAAGACAGGACAAGTTGAAAGAGTTGAACGCAAGGTCAAATGGACCTTTCAAATAATTTGGAGGCCGTTTTTACTCCACACTCCTCAGTAGCCAGTACCCACCCAACCTTCATACACACACCCACACTCCTCACTGAGGTCCACACTGAGACATTATAGTGGAGTCCAGTTACACAACGGCTTGGATACAAATACAAATAGAGAGAGAGAATAGAGAGGTAGATTTTCTTCAGGTATGCTTCTATCCTCTCAGCAAGGATGTTCCAGTTATCATCCCGCCCAACTGGAGAGCTCAGCTTTCTGCAGCCAGCATGGTTGTATCAGCATTAATATAATCCCTACAGGAGGACCCACACACCTTTGTGAGTGTGTGTGTGTGTGTGTGTGTGTGTGTGAAAGGAATAATGTGTGTGTGTGTGTCCAGAAAGGGTCACCTTGTATCCTCAACCATTTAGAGACCTCCTGGAAGGATAAAAATCATCCACCAAAGTTAATCTAAGATTATGAACCCCCCCCCCCCCCCCCCCCAATACACACATGCATACAGCACACACACATACAGCACACACACACATACACACACAGTGTATGTGTGTGTATGTGGTAAATAACATTCACAAGCTTGCTTTCTCTCTCTCACATGTACACACACACACAGTCACACGAACTAATCATATATTAAGTTCACAGCCTCCAAAGTATTGATCAGTGCATCTTGTCTAGCTGGCCTGGCAGTGTTGAGTTTAGTCACTGGGAGCCCAGCCCCTCCATCATGCAGGTGTTAGGATCTCTGGATCTGGTGTTAGCTTGAGACAATGGCCAGTTTCGAAGTGAGAGATTTAGATGAATATTGGATCACACACTCACACACCCTTACCTACAAATTCAATATTAATTTTCTCTCGCTTCTTTCTCTTAATTCTTGATCTTCAGAGTAAATATATGTATGTGCTTTTGGCATGAAAAAAATAAATAAAAAATCTCTCAAACATAAAATCGCCCGCCGTCAAAAATCAATGGTAAAATGTGTGTGTTTCTAGGTCACATTTGAATATTTCTTTGAGAGTTATTGATTTGTTTGGTGTGACCTACCTTGGCCCATTCTTTGTAATTAACACAGAGGGAAAATGAGGCGGGCTGGGGGTGTCTCATTTTTGTGGCAGTTAAAATGTGCGCGTGTGTGTGTGTGTCCGTGGCCAGTGGATGAAAGGGAGCTATGATAAAGAAGGGGGTTGGACCCTAAGGAAGATTTATACTGCAAGGGGTGGGGGTGTGTGCATGTATGCATGTGTGTGTGTGTGTGTGTACTTTGATGGAGAGTGACAGGGTAAATTAATTTTCAGATATTAAACTCAACCTATAACCCAGACTGTCTCATTACCCACAATCCCTTGCACTGGATAAGGCCAAAGCAGACAAAGGGTACACACACACTGACTGAATCTACACACTGATTGTGTGTGTTTGTGCGTGTGTGTAGTAAAAAATAAGGCCTAAAATCTAAACCTACCCAATACCATGGAAAAACACAGGAGTGTGTGTGAAATCATCCCCCCTTAAAATTACTCTCATCCTGAAATACACCCCTGTGTGTGTGTGTGTGTGTGTGTGTTTGCTGTCCACATGTCCTTTACCAGTGGTGTTAGGCCCATCGTCCGGCCTGTTTGAAGTGTCTATTAGTGGGAATCAAAGCCTTCTACCAACATCATTTCATCCATGTGACCTTTTAGAATATTCACCAACCATTTCCAACCCTTTGTGAACTTCCAGAACCCACTCCCCCCCCCACCCCCCCAAAAAAAGAAAAAGGATCATCAAAATCAAGCAGACCTTTATGTGCAATAACGGTCTATCTTTTGTTACGGCCACCACTGTCAATCGCATTTATAATTCATAGGCCACATGTGTGGGTCCAGGGTGCGTTCAAGAGTTTCTTTCCTGACTGTTCCACGCTGTTCATCAATACCTCCAGCTCAGCAGCTCAGTAGCGGAGGTTATCATGGACCAGGCCGGACACAACGTTGTGTTCTATAATTAGCTTTTGCCTCAGAACTACTTTTTCATCTCTCTCTCCCCCCCCCCCCACTTCCTCTCCACTACAGCAGTTCGACAACACCTCTCTCTCTGTCTTCTCTCTCTCTCTCTCTCCCTCTCTCCATGTGAAAAGACCTTCTCTCCCTCCATCACCACCCCCCTCCCTCTTTTTGCCCCTGTTCTTAATTTAAGCGTTCGTTTCAGGGCACTCTGTAGGAGTCTGTTCTACTGTAAAAGGTCACCCTCATTTGTCCGCAGACACAAAGGCCTCACCAAGCGTCTGGCAGACGTACGGACGACTGAGGGCTGCACTCAGGACGCACGCAACACAAACGCAGCGGAGAGAGGGAGCGCCGAGAGTGTGTGTGCACGGAGGAGAGATGAAAGTAGTGTGTGTCGGAGAGAGGGAGAGAGAAGGGGGTCCTTTAGAACTGCTTCCACCGAGAGAGAGAGAGAGAGAGAGAGAGAGAGAGAGAGAGAGAGAGAGAGAGAGAGAGAGAGAGAGAGAGAGAGAGAGAGAAAAAATAAAGTCTGTAGGTAAGGCACACCATCCAAGATAGGACAGATAACTAATCACGCCATCAGGTCCCCTCTCCCCCTCCCTGCCTCTCTCCCTCCCTGCCTCTCTCCCTCCCTGCCTCTCTCCCTCCCTCCCTCCCTCCCTCCCTCCCTCCCTCTCCCCCTCCCTCCCTCCCTCCCTCCCTCCCTCCCTCTCCTTCTATGGGAGTGATTGAGGAGAGCGCAGCTCAGCTCCTCTACGGTTCCAGATTAGAACCACCTCAAACAAATGAACCTTGGAAACACTGCCCCAGGGAGCCTCCACCGCGGCACAGGACAAACTCACTGTCTTTAGGAAACACAGAGAGGGAAGACGAGAGAAAGAAAGAGTGCATATTCATACTGTATCTTGAAGACACAGGAGAGATAGAGAAAGAGAGAATAGGAGATAAAGAGAGGGAGATAGAGGTAGAGAATAGGAGATAGAGAGAGGGAGAAAGAGAGGGAGATAGAGAGGGGTAGAGGGAGATAGAGAGGGAGATAGAGTGGTAGAGAGACAGAGAGAGGTAGAGAATATGAGAGATAGAGAGGGAGATAGAGAGGGGTAGAGGGATATAGAGAGGTAGAGAGACAGAGAGAGGTAGAGAATATGAGAGATAGAGGGAGATAGAGAGGGAGATAGAGAGAGGTAGAGAGAGAGGTATAGAATATGAGAGATAGAGAGAGGGAGATAGAGAGAGGTAGAGAATATGAGAGATAGAGAGCGAGAGAGAGGTAGAGAGAGGTAGAGAATGAGTGATAGAGAGCGAGAGAGAGGTAGAGAGAGGTATAGAATATGAGAGATAGAGAGGGAGCTAGAGAGGTTGCCTCCCCATCTCTCCAGCACACCTGTTCATTTCTTCCCTCAGATTAGAAACCCAGGTCTCTGATTGTTTTGCCCTGCTCCTTTGCACATCAGATACTGAACGCTCCTCAGAAACCCCCCTCCTGTCTCCCCCTCCCCCCTCGACAAACGCTCTCCCTCAAATCGGCCCCATTGTTTAAGATTCACGTGCGGGGGACGTGATATATGAGCAGATATTAAGAAAAAGTTTGATTTTATGGATGTCACGTGACCTTAGCATGAGTGACCTCCATTTTCTCAAATGGCACAGGTCTAGCTTTTAATGGAGTCGCCGGCGTCCATATATCAGTGCTGCTGCCCTCGTAAAACAGCTCAACACGACCCCACAAACCACCTCCATTTTATCAGGACACTTAGGAGATTTCATGGGCAGAAAATAGAGGTATTACCAAGGCAGGGATTTTAATACAATTTCCGAAGAAAAGAAATGGATGGAAATGGTTACTTTGGAGATTTTGGTATGTTTGTGGTAAATGTTCCTTCCCTCTCCTTTTCTCTCTCCTTCTCACTCTCTCTTCTCCAACACAGTTGTCTGGGCAGTGTCTCTGTTTATAGTTTTACAACTGTACTATATGACACTTTATAAAGTTTTGTGAAGAGGCAGAGTGTGGTCACCCTGGGAACTCCAACACCTGTCTTTTAGTGACAGAGAGAGGGGGGGAGAGAGAGAGAGAGAGAGGAGGGGAGAGGGAGGGAGATAAATACAGATAGAGGAATAGACATAAATAGAGATATATAGATAGAGACAGAAAGATAGAGATAGATGGATATAGATATAGAGCGATAAAGATAGAGAAATAGAGATAGGGAGCGGGAGAGAGCGTTTGCGTCACATACTTATAACATACGGAACTTCCCATGTGGCATGTGACATATGTTGCTTATGTAGAGGTTTGATAATGAAGCTCATTTGGAGAAGCGATGCCGTGACAGCAGATTGAACATCAGAAGGTAGGGGTGTGACACACATGTCTGCTTCTCCTCAGTGAGAGCAGGGAAGGAGGAATGCATTTGAGCGATGCATTAAAAGGCAAAGTTCAGTAATTGAAAATGACAGACACACACAAAGCATCCATCACACATGACCTTTTATTTTCCCCTTTTCTCTTTGCTTTTCATGTCTGTCTCTCTCAAACTGTGTATGTATGTGTATATACATACACAGTATGTATATACACAGTATATATATACACAGTATGTATGTGTATATACACAGTATGTATGTATAGTATACATACACGCTTGTTCTCATATATAAAAATATGTATAAACTGTATATTTTGCCCTTTCTCTCTCTCTTACTCTCTCTCTCTCTCTCTCTCTCTCCCCCCACTTCCTCTCCGCTCAAGCAGTTCGACAACACCTCTCTATTCCTTCCTCTCTCTCTCTCTCTCTGTCTTCTTTCCTTCTCTCCATGTGAAAAGACCTTCTCTTCCTCCATCCCCTCTCTCTCTCTCTCTCTCTCTCTCTCTCTCTCTCTCTCTCTGTCTCTCTCTCTCCTAGGGATGTTACCCCTGATCTAAACATCTCTTCCTCCTTTCATCATGAAGAAACCTAACATGGACATACCAGGTCTGAATGTTTTAAAAGCTTACTGGTGATTTCATGACCTGCTCAAAGCTAAAAAAGTTAATCAGACAAAATACCTCATGTGGAATATAACTTTGCCTGACAGCATGTACGTCTTGATCTTCAACTTGAATTATATAAACACATCGAAAACTGCTGCTCGCTTATTTGTCAATCCACTACAGTCAAACCCCCAAAAAAGAATACTTAAACCCTTCAGTTCGTTTTCAAAAGACATGAGGATTCCTGTCAGACACACGGGGTCACCGTCACAAGGCAGACACTGTGTTTGTTTTTCTTTGGTGTTTGAAGGAAAAGAACGAGAGGTTCAGTGAAATTGAACTTGTTTTAAACGTGTGGTCTTGCACCTTGGTGACATATTTCTCTTTCATGGCCTCGCTCTGTTTCTGCTCTCTCTCTTCTCTTCCATTCCTCCTGAAACAGCCTGGCCTTACTTTACACAAGGAACCTGCAAGCACAAAGACACACACACACACGCATGCATGCATATACACAGAAACACACACACACATGCACACACAGAGACGCTTCACATCTGGACTTGTGTTTAATTTCACGTCAAACCCTGGACAGGAAGCACCTGTCTAGATGAAACCGTGCAAGAGAGGGGGAACGAGAGAGAGAGGGCGAGGCAAGAGAGAGAGGACGAGGCGAGAGAGGGCGAGGCAAGAGAGAGAGAGAGGGCGAGGCAAGAGAGAGAGAGAGGGAGAGGCAAAAGAGAGAGAGGGAGAGAGGGCGAGGCGAGAGAGAGCGAGACAAGAGAGAGAGAGGGAGAGAGGGCGAGAGAGAGAGAGAGGGCGAGAGAGAAAGAGGGCGAGGCGAGAGAGAGAGGGCGAGGCGAGAGAGAGAGAGAGAGAGAGAGAGAGAGAGAGAGAGAGAGAGAGAGAGAGAGAGAGAGAGAGAGAGAGGGAGAAAGAAAGAAAAAAAAAAAACGAAGGGAAAAGAAAAACATGAATCCATCTGTTGTGGAAACGCATGTCACAGTTGTCACATTAAAAGCAACGTCAACAAACAGAACAAAATCCAAATTGCTTCGGAAAAGCCAGTCATCTAAAATTAACACAAATTTCATCTCCCTTAAATGTTATCGCATCTGTCTGATTCCAGGCTGAACTGAATAAGGACCTTTCTCTCTCAGTGCTGCTGCTAAACCCCGTCTGCAATTACAGCCCGGTAAAACTTCCAGATGTTGGGGTCTTCATCCTCTAACTTCAGCAGATTAAAAGATCTGTGTCTGGCCTTGGGCTCACACCTGCCAGGGGCTCTGGTGACGCCCCGGGACGAGAGAACAGCCCGGAACACTCACCAGGGCAACGGACGACTTCACACCAATGGTCAAATGAATCGTCATGTTTAAAAGGGTGAAATGACAGCTTGTGTTTGTAATGTGTGTTTATGGGTTTTGTTTTTTCATCCAATTTTTTCAAGGAGGTCAACCTGAGGTGGTACCAGTGAATACAAAGATATATCATTAGCACCAATAGAATTATACATCAAATCAAAATCTAATTAGAATCTTAGTCCTTTTGGCAAGCACAGAAGGTTTCACAGGTGGCCGTTGATCGTCACCTAAACCCTCTCGGAAGACTCAGGTAAACTCAAAGAGAAACACTAACACAAAATGCATGTGCGACAGATTTAGAGAGAGTGACATGTGACAGAACTGGCCCGGTGTGTAGAAAGCGCTGGTACTTCACGCTAGCTGGGCGTGTTTCCCCTTCCTGAGGGTGAACACAGCTGGCTAGTCTACAGCGCTAACACTATGATGGCGGTGTAATCCACCCGCTGCTGGGAGTGTCCAGTCCTGACACTCCTGTTTTCCATACACTCATAAAGACAATATTTAACTATCATTATAATTATACTTTCAGGTCACATTTAATTCCTGCTAGCCTAAAACGCTGGTATTTTAGCTTTTAGTCTCTACTAGCTTGTTTTAGCTTAGCCTAGCTTGTAGGCTACTAGCTTGTTTTAGCATAGCCTAGCTTGTACTGGCTTGTACTAACTTGCACTTGGATGTTCTAGGGTGCATTATCTTGGTGTAGCTTATACTAGCGTTACCAGCTTGTTTTGGAATAATTTCATTTTAGTTGTAGGCCTATTACCGGTTCCTGTAAGACTAAATGTATAGCCTAACTACTGCCATGTGACTTGCCAGAGCATCACCTTATCGAAACGGTTTTTGGATCTGATCCTACCTCCACCATCACACCTGTTTCAGGACAATAACAACCTGCCGGGACAGGAAATGGACTTGGCAACACTTCAGTCACACGCCAAATCCGCCAAGGACGTTATGAATCATGTAAGCATGTCAGGACTAGAAAAAGAGAAAAGGGATTATTTTGGGTGAACGCTATTTGCTTAACGATCGTTGGTAGACTTGAGGTGTGTTCTTTCACAGCTGAGGCGTCGGAATAAACTCACACCTGGTGAAGTCCCATCATGCAGGTTCAGTGATTTGTTCGTACGCTCGGTGCTCCATTTAAGTGTAGCGTTGGTGAACTGTCACAACTACGGCGGCTAACAGGGGGACGTGCGTGACCTGCACGGTGTCCCTGCGTGCTATCAGAACTCCAGGGCTATTCCTGGGCGCGGAGATTGCCAAACCACGTTAGTTTCAACACTCTTACACCTGAAAGCAACGACCAGCTGCTACGTAGAAGCGACGTCTGCCGATTTAATACACATGGAGAGCGAAAGAAAAATTACGTGTTTTTATTTCACATTTCTATAAACCAGATAATAGGAGGAGTTAAATGTTTGAAAGGCCTGTTGGTATAATCAGCATTAACAGCTGAGTAGTAGGCTACATGAAACACTTCCTTAATCTGCACTACATGAATAGCCATCACTCTGTGTAAACAGGGTTTTCTGAATAATTGATTTGATAGATAATGTCTTTCAACCTATTCTCCTATCCTACTGTTTAGCTCTGCCACTGTCGACCCAGCTACAAGCCGTGTGTCTAGTGCCTGCTCTGAATAGCGCTCCTCAACACAATACCGTTGAGTCGTTGCTAGCGTGTAGCTCAGGGACAAAACCATGTTGGGTCACAACGAAGGGCAAGGATACAGGTACTAACATATTCACACTGATATTCAACTCTAAAACATTGGCAAGTATGTTTTCAGAATCAAAAGAAAATAACATTATTAGCACATTCATCTATAGTCTGCCGATTTAGTCTATTGGCATTTGTGGCATTGTAACACTTCTTGATCCATAGGACATAGATGTGAAGGATTTTGTTCCAGCTAAGCTCCACCAGCAGCACAACATATTATACAGTTTTAAATACTTGGAGATGAATAACATCAGTGAAATTCTGTGTCAGCGTTGAACGTAATAATGCTCTCTGCAGAATCAGGCTGGCTAGACATCAGAACTAAAACAATGCTAGCAGGGGGTTAGCCTGAGTAGATGTGGATAGGTGATGGTCCGAGATGACATCCACCTTCTCCTCCTTCAAGGTCAGTCGCAGAAGCAAGGCTGCATGTCATGGCTTCTTTGTCTATTCAGATAAAATTGCTGCATTCATCGTGTGTCAGATAAACTTCAAAAGAGACTGAGGCTGGGAGAGAGAGAGAAAGAGAGAGAGAGAGAGAGGTAAGAGGGAAAAACAACAACCCTATCACCTCATCCTCAAGCCAGGCTTCTGCCTGTTTTTATCTGTCTGTGACAAATTCAAGCGCTCACTCTCTCCTTCGCATTTTCCCTGTCCCTTATCTTCTGTCTCAGCGCAGCAACGCTTGCCATTTTAGAATAATGTCTACCCTGTCTATAATGACATTGCCTTTGTGCTTCAGATTACCTTTGGGTTTTCAGCACCAACACCCTCCTCCACACACACACACACACACACACGCATCAGATGAAATATGAAGAGAAGTTGTAGAAGCAGACCCACAGTCGTGATGTCAACTGTCACAAGCAGTCAACACAGCAGCTACTGAACTGCATTCTGGGAGATTTGGACTTGCATGAGGGGAGGGAGGGGGGGGGGGGGGAGTTAGGGTTACATTCAGTAACAAGCAACATGCAGAGAGAGAGATGTGACCGTGTGACCTCTCTATCAAATGCTCTAACCACTGAGCTACACTCACCCATGTGCCAGGCCAGTACCAGGCTGGTCAGACTGGAGAGACCTGTGTGTGTGTGTGACAGCTCGTCCTCTGCCTTGCCTGGCCCTGTTAATGAGCTCGTCTAATCAGGCCTTCACCAGGGACTCGGCCAGGACAGTGACGAGCACATTAGGGCCCTGAATGTGAAGAGCCGCCCACCACACGCTGCTGATCAGCGGGCCTGGTGATGACAGGCGGACCTGTCTGAGGACCAGGACCACCTGGAGGGAGGGGGGGAGGGAGGTGTTAGAGAGGGAGGTGGGAGAGAAACAGAGAGGGGGAGAGGGAGGTGGGAGAGGGAGGTTGTAGAGGGGGAGGTGGGAGAGAAACAGACAGGGGGGGAGGGAGGTGTTAGAGAGGGAGAGGGAGTCAGAGAGAGGGGGGGAGGGACAGAGAGCTTGGTGGAAAAAAAGACAGGAATTGAGCATGAGAGATTACAAGTTGGAGAGAGAAAGAGAGACTAATCTGAATATTTGGGATGAATTACATGCAAGAAGTTGTGAACCAAAAACCCTAAATACATCTAGAAATATCTGCATCCAGTCTCCCGACTGTTCTTTGCCAACAGCTTTCCTGACTTCACCAAATAACAGACTGAGCTTCCCAGCACATCAGAGGCCACATTCACATTTCTCAATACCAAAAGGGGACTTTTATGATTTCACCTCTCATTCGCCTCACGCCCACATGCATTTCACATGTGTATATTCTTAGTCTTGAGCTCTCTCTCCTCTGTCATTCCTATTAAATTCAGTCCCTGTTTGAATCCGGCCATAAACCCGCCGGACTCACGTTAATTGTCAGACTGAGGCAGAAAGTTATGATCATAAATACTGTACAACTCACAGGCTGGTTCAAATCACCAGGAAATGGATCCCTCCTTTAAGCCTGAGCTGTTCCTTCTCACGTCGTCATAAAAAGGAGCAGAGCGTGTGGGAGCCAGGGGTCCTGATATACTTCACTTTGGTGTTCAGCGTTCCTCCCCTTCTCTCCATGTCGCAGTCACTGATTTTTAATCAAATAAACATTGCTGCTGCCCACCGACCAGAACAAAGTGCAGAAAAGCCCATCTTTTGAGCACCCACACGATGGCTCTTGTAAAAATATAAAAAAGAAAGAAAGAAAGAGAAAAGTGAATTATTTGATTGAAATAGGGGATATGTGGTTTCATGCAGAGATCATAGAATTACAGGGGATTAAAAGGCATTCATGTCCAATGACATCACAACCTTCAGACGGTATTCAGTGAAAATTCTGTTTCAAAAGAAAAACGTGAAGGTTTTTGTTTTACTGAGTCTCTCTCATGAAAAAAACAAACTAATACAAATATAATTGCCACAGGTATGATAGTATAACAGTATTTAGTAGACGCTTTTAGGCATAGCACCATCATCAGAGGGTGAATTTGCGTGAATGTTATCAGACAAGGTACTCTCCTGTCTTCCTCATCAAACTTGCCAAACCAAGATGAGGTAAAAATCTTTTTCAACCTTTCAAAACTTGTTTTTCAAAACCTGTTTCAAATATATATTTTTTACCTTTGTAAGAAAAAATGAAATAAAGAAAATCGAAGCTTTTGTGAAAAAACATTGTTCACAAAATCTTTTCACAATTTTTTTTTCAAACTTTCAAAGCTTTTTCTAAACGATCTATTCAACCTTTTACAACTTTTCCTTCATAAATTTTTTCTAAAATATTTTGCTTGTTGCCTTCTGCCTTGCTCCATGGTAGCTTTGTAGACTAGCTTACATTTGTTGTGCGTGATAGCCAGGAAATTAAAAAAGGCACACAATTACAATAAATAATATTGATCATGCCACCAAATACAGATTAAAACTAAAGTAACAAGCCTGGCTTTAAAATTAATAATAATAAATGCTAATTCCTGTCTCAGCACGGGTGTGTGAGAGAGAGAGAGAGAGAGAGAGAGAGAGAGAGAGAGAGAGACCATCCTCACACACATTTAGTCATTTAGCAGACATTTACATTTAGTCATTTAGCAGACATTTACATTTAGTCATTTAGCAGACGCTCTTATACAGAGCGACTTACAGTAAGTACAGGGACATTCTCCCCGAGGCAAGTAGGGTGAAGTGCCTTGCCCAAGGACACAACGTCATTTCGCACGGCCAGTCAAGTCAATGTGTATTTAGGAACAATGTTGGTGGAAATATGACACATTCCGAGACGTCTATTTGGAGGTCCAGAATTAAAATGCAGAAATCGAGACGGACGATCACTAATCAAATTATTTTCCCACTTAAATTAAACCAGGAGAAAGAATGACATCCATGACTGGCGAGACCCCCCCTCCCCAAAAAAAGAAAAAAGATTTCATTTCATTTTTCCTCTCTCTGTGACACATCATCTTGGCGTGGTATTGCATTGCCCGGGGTGCAGGCCAAGCACAGTAGATGGACCGCTGTAATTTCTCATCTATCAAATTATAGTTTATTGTTCAGCCCAGCCACCTCAGGCTACCCTGCCTCGACCAGCTGACAGTTATGAAACATTGTATTCCTCCTGTCATAGCAGTGGTTGTAGTCAAGGAGGCTTAGAACAATCAGGCAAAGTCACACTCATCACTTGAATGTTTCCTGTTGAACTGTGTGTAGTCTTGTAGCGCTGCCTGCTATTTTAAGAACAGGTAATGAAGTTAGCGTACTCAAATTCGCATCAGGAACTACAGAGTAAGCTTGTTTATTATTGCCAGGGTAACGATTTTCTCCGACCAAATGAAATTTGTTGCAGGAAATTATGTTTAATGCTGTCCTAATGAGTCTGCTGTAAATTAGCTTGTGTGTCACTATATATGACTAAAAGGGCTTTAAGCAACCTTTGGTCTCTGTCAAGGGTAATTCAATATGGCTACTGATGATTCACTTAGCATGGCTAAAAGCTAAGCTTGCATCTCAAGCAGGATGTGTGAGGATGGTTCCCAGAACTACAGAACATTAACATAACGAGACAGTGTTCGACACTCCTCCAGTCTCCTAAGAGGAGGATGAGGAGGTGGTGGAGGAAGAGGAGGAGGGAGAGGAGGAGGAGCGACACAGTTCACCCGCTCTCTTGACACAGGTCAAAGGTCAGGTTAGCATCCAAGGCTAAGCGTGGAGATTAGCGTGCTAAGACAATCTCAGATCCTGGCCTGGAGCTATTTAACAGGCCAGACCCAGATTCACAGATGCAGCATATTCTGTCGATCTACCTTGTTATTATCCTCCTCAGCCTTGCAGAAGAGTGCATAGTTTAAGATTCATTATCTTCTTTATTTTCTCTCTTCCCAAGTTACATGTGCGGTATGTGGTGTGTGTGTGTGTGTCAGGGCATTTCTACGCTTTGTCACCAGGCTGGCAGACACGCCTCCTGGCACATTCCCCTGAGAACTGTCACCACGTGTGTGTGCGTGTGTGTGTGAGTGAGAGACACAGAGTGTGCGGGCGTGCAAGCCCTTCTGCAGGTGCACCATCTGCTACACCCCGTTTTGTCTAGACACGTGCCCACCCCCCCCCCCCCCCCCCCTGCTCCGTGCCCCCCCCCCTCGCCTCCCTCCTCAGCCGTTTAGTACCAGGGCTCTTTGCATGTCCTCCCCTTATCTCTCAGCCCTCCTCCCTTTTCCCACGCGCCCCCTCCCCTTATAGCTCACCCATCCTCCCTTGCCCCCTCCAGAGACCCCCCTCATCATGTAGCTGGGAGACAGCAACACGTGTCCTTCACTTTTAATGCCAATGAACATCCCCCGCCCACACACACACACCGCCATCCCTGCTCTGCCCCACGCCCACCCACACACACACCGCCACCCCTGCTCTGCCCCACGCCCACGCCCACACACACACACACACACACACCGCCACCCCTGCTCTGCCCCGCCCACCCACACACACACACACACCCCGCCACCCCTGCTCTGCCACCCCCCGCCCCCTTCCACCCCCCTGCTGTGTCCTCCCACACCCCGCCCCCCAACCCCACCTTCCTCTCTCATTACTATGTAGCAGGGGGAACCAGCCTGTTTTGCATACTGCTGCTTAGTCCTGAGGGGGGAGGTGGGTTTAGAGGGGCGGGGCTGCATACGCATATGCAGAACAGAAGAGTGGGAGGCTTCATGTGCGTGTGAGAGGAGAGGGCGGCACAGCAAAGTGTGTGTGTGTGTGTGTTTCTCGGAGTCTTCGGCTCCTCCGGGTCCACCGCAGACGAGCCAACGTTCCGAGGGATCTAGAACCTTCCCGGTGACGAGGAGGGAGTGACGACGCCTCACACGCTTTGTAATCCAACATGGAGGATCTCTTCTTGTGCTGCGGCCTTCCTCTTCCTCAATCCATCCTGAAAACAAAGAGATCCGGTATTCGGGAAGGTTTTGACGATAAATCCAGAATGGAGTGTGTTTCTCTCAGCGGCGGAGGGGCGATGAGAGAAGTTTTTTTGTCTTTTCCCTCGCCCTCTCCTTCCCTCCCTCCTTCCATCTCTGCTCTCATCCCTCTCTACTCCTTATCCACGGAGGAGAGTAGAGCCAATGGCTCATTCTAATTGGCCGTTGACATCATGCAGATGACACAGACACTCCGCGCTCAGAATATCATTAACGCCGTTACACTCCTCCTCCCCCTCTCTCCATGTTTTCCTTCTCTCTCATAGCCTCCTTCCTCGTTTGGTTGTGCGGTTTGGTATTCCGGCAAAGGTAATTATCTCCCGTGGAACAGATTGTAAATTTGCGGAGATAGGCATGGCCAGGGCGGACAACGCAAGCTTGATTGGGATTCCTTCGTTAAGAAATTCCAGCGAAAGCAGTGGAGGAATCTGAGTGTGTGTACTAGCGTGTGTGTGTGTTGGGTCCTCTGTATACTAGAGTTATGAGAGTCCATTGAATATCTCGGTGGTTACTGAGTGTTGCTCTCTCTCTCTCTCTCCCGCCTCTCTCTCTCTCTCTCTCTCTCTCTCTCTCTCTCTCTCTCTCTCTCTCTCTCTCTCTCTCTCTCTCTCTCGTCTGCCAACATCAGTCTCTTCCTGGGTAGAATAATAGTCCTTAATTCTCCTCCGCTGTGCTCGCCTTCTCATCCATGAAAGAAGGATAAAGCCTGCCGTTCAATTAGCATACCCTGCATACTGATGAGTTCTGTAAGGCAAGCTGCCTAATTAGCTGTCTGGCTCCTGTCCCCTCTCTCCCTCTCTCTCTGTCTCTCTCTCCATCCCCCCCCCCCCCACATCTTTCTCTTCCTGCAGCTTTTGCTTTTAACCCTCGCACGCCCGCTCACCAGCCATCATCCTGACCAAAGGAAACCGTTGTCTTCATCTTCGTTTCCAGCATTAATTTATCCGGAGGCGCCGAGAGAAGGAAGGGAAAAGCAGAGGGATGAAAAACAAACGAATCAGCGCTGTATTCCGACGAGGAGCGGACTCGTTCGTTGGCTCGTCTCTTCGTTTGTTTCCCGTCTGTGTTTCTACGCTAATTTGCGCGGCGTTGGCAGTTTGAGTCCCTGCGGCAGGTTCCTTAAGCTCCCCCCTTTGTCTTTGAAATTTACAAAATCTTACAAGGAATCAATACTTAATTGATTATTCACTTTCCCTCCGTTTCAAACGACCGGCACGCTCGCTTGTGTGTGTAAAATCGTGCCGTGTGTGTGTGTGTGTGTGGAAGCATGGTACGTCCTGTGGCATTGAAGGAAGCTCTGCAGAGCACGCGTGTGTGTGTGTGTGTGCATGCGTGAGTGCGTGTGTGTTTGTCTATAGCGACAATGTGAAGTCCACAGCTTCTGCAAGAAAAGTTCCAAGGATCCCGGACGTGTCCCCACATTCCGCCACGGAGTAAACAACGACAACAACAGGAAGTGGAGACACAAAGACATCCCTCGCAGCACAGAACAGGGTCGCCGGCGGCAACGCTGGGCGCTGCAACTCTTTTGTTTCCCGCCTCTGCTCTGGAGCGCTGTGCCACCTGGGCGCCGAACAAGAGGGGGAGCAGGGAAGAGGGCGGGGGGTGAGGGGCGGGTGGCACGTGCCTCTGATATGCAGTAAGGATGGAAAACAGGGAGCAGACTGGGGGGTGAGGGAGGGGGGAGGAGGGGGAGGAGACAGATGGCAGAGCTGGCCTGGTGCCAGCTCTACAGAGACACCATGACGATGCAGTTGGACAACACTCTCCCTGCTGCTCACACTTGTTGCTGCTCTCCGTGTGTGTGTGTTTATGGTCTTGTGCTAGCTAGATTCTATTTAAAGATAGATTAAGTTTACCTGGACATATGTTTATCAAGGCTTAACCTGGCAGTATACTGAGACCCCATCACTATCTGAAAAAGACTCAAAGTGAGATTGATCTGTTCCAAAAAAATTAAGAATATAACTGGCCCATAATAATAATACTACACATATAATAAACACATTAAACATGACATGACAAATACGATGAACACAGAAGTTCAGTTATGAATGTTTTTGAAATTAGTACTCTGGTGTGTGTGTGTGTGTGTGTGTGTGTACTGTGTGTGTGTGTGTGTGTGTGTGTGTGTGTGTGTGTGTGTGTGTCAAGCCCTTCCAGTAAGATGTATTCTGCCTACTTCCTCCTTGGAATCTGTCAACAAGGGATGGAGAGGGAGGAGAGGGAGGGAGGAGAGGGAGAGAGGAGAGGGAGGAGAGGGAGGGAGGACAGGGAGGGATGGGGAGGGAGAGAGGAGAGGGAGGAGAGGGAGAGAGGAGAGGGAGGAGAGGGAGGGATGGGGAGGGATGGAGAGGGAGAGAGGAGAGGGAGGAGAGGGAGGGAGGAGAGGGAGGGATGGGGAGGGAGGAGAGGGAGGAGAGGGAGGGATGGAGAGGGAGAGAGGAGAGGGAGGGATGGGGAGGGAGGAGAGGGAGGGATGGAGAGGGAGAGAGGAGAGGGAGGAGAGGGAGGGATGGAGAGGGGGGGGAGGAGAGGGAGGAGAGGGAGGGATGGAGAGGGAGGAGAGGGGGGGAGGAGAGGGAGGAGAGGGAGGGATGGAGAGGGAGAGAGGAGAGGGAGGGAGGAGAGGGAGGGATGGGGAGGGATGGAGAGGGAGGGAGGAGAGGGAGGGATGGAGAGGGGGGGAGGAGAGGGAGGGATGGAGAGGGAGGGATGGAGAGGGAGGAGAGGGGGGGAGGAGAGGGAGGGATGGAGAGGGAGGAGAGGGGGGAGAGGGAGATGGTGTCATGTTAATCTGGGAATATGAGAGGGAGGGTGGTATTTGCCCTTCCTGTTTTGGGTGGTTGAGTGCTGTGATTGGCAGTGGAGCGGGGGTGGGGGGGGGGGGGTACGTAAGAGGGCGGGGGTGGGGGGCGGGGGGAGAGGGACAGACTGTTTAGGTGAAAGGCTGTTGTCGGTAGATAAAGGTAGACATTATGACATACCCAGGGGAAAGAGAGTGGGGGTGGCAGAGTGTGTGTGTGTGTTGGGGGTGAAGGTGGCAAATCAAATGCTGTATTTAAATTGGAACAATCTGAGGTACATAATGGAGAGGGTGCAAGACAGAGACAGAGGGAGGGAGGGTGTTGGAGGAGTGAGGCGATTTGACTTGCGAATGAGACGGCGTTGCATATTTGCATGTTGATTACCTGGAGGGTAGGGAGGGGCGTGCGAGCACCCGGAGACAGGGAGAGAGGAACGGCGCGCTCGTCACAACAAACGAAGCGAGGGATGAAGACGAGAGCAACATGGCGGAGAACGAAACACGGATAGGCTTTTTGTTCTAAATCGCTTCTCATTTTCACCCTGGAGATCAAACGGCAATCACTCGCCAAGACATGCAGAGGAGGGGGGGAGGAGGAGGAGAGAGGGAGGAGGAGGTGAGGATGTGTGGACACGTTGGTCGACGGTGGCCTTCAGAATGAAAAGTATTGATTGATGCGCGGACGTCGGAGGGCGTTGCGAGGATGTAATTAGACAGGATCGCAACGACGGACGGAATGGCGAGAGATGGGGGGCGGAGTCAGCCGCGCGATTGGTCGTTAATCTCCCTTAACGCGTGGAAGGAAAAAAAGAAATCTAATTAGAGAGGCGAGAGATCATTCGGCGCCGCTACGGGTCTGAGGATGAGGGGCGCTTGGGTCGATGGAGAGAACGTCCTGGCTCCAGGTTCCCCTCCGGGGCTACTGACCGCAGCACCAGAACCAAGCAGGTCTGTACTGAGTCATGGACTGGCTGCTGTGAGCAGATCACTGATAGTGAACATGGGGGAGACAGTGCTGGGGTGAGCTGGATGTGTGATGGACGTACCTGGTTAGTCTGCTCTCTGTCGCTTTCCTCACAGCTGCTCATGACGTTTGAACATTCTGTCAGATATTCAGATGTAGAAACAGTCAAAATTGATGTCTGGATCAATGATGGGCTACTTGAATGAAGATTTAAATAAGATGTTTTCTTTTTGTGTGTGTACAATTGCTTTCTTTGTTTGAAATAACTGTAAAAAAAAAAAAAAAAATAATAAAGTTGTTTAAGAGGATACGTATTGTGTGAACGTTGTCATTTGTGCATGCACGGTTGAATTCCGAAACCTCCTACACAACAACAGACCAGACAGGAAAACGTTTCCTTGACTACACTGTGATGATGTCATCAAAAGTGGCCCTCTGAGAAGATGACTACAAGTGTGCAAGGTTACATCATTCAGGGCAACAGGGAATACAGATGACAAGTCAATATTGTATCATCAATACCAGCAGCACCTTGTCTCTGCTGTGACTCTGTCAGATGATGAAATATCAATATCACACACTACCAGGATGTGTGCATGTGCCTGACAGATAGAGAGAATGAATATGCGTGAGTTAAGGCATACATACCTCAGTAATATCTGTCTACTCACTCTGCATGATTAGGAACTGTCCTTGAATTAGTGAGATGAAACCTGCCCCCTCACACACACACACACACGCACACACACACACACAATAATACACACACAAACAACTGGTTCATCTCATCTCACCTGTAATCCTGGGTTGCTAGTTGCAGCCTATCATATATACCAATATAAATAGTTCTGTGTGTGTATGTGTGTGTGTGTGTACGTGTGTGTGTGTGTTAACACTGCAATGTCATTACATTAATGGGCTTTCAGTGTGGGCTAGTCATTAAGTAGGGATATTAAAGCAGACTGCTGTTTTTATATGCATAGAGCGGTGATGCTGGGCCAGAGTCATCACTCACATACACACACGCATACACACACCAGAATAAGTCAGCGACACACGGAAATGCAAACGAACCCAATGCAAAGGGTCTCTCACAAACACACACACACACTCAGAGATACTCAGACAACAGACACAAACACACTCACACACACTCAGACAACCCTTGAAGAGCAGCCGCTTGTCTCTCCTAAGCGGAGGTTTTATGCATATGCAGGCTCTCTTGCCAGATTGATCCCAATATTTATGAGCTGGGCTTGACGTGCATATTATTATTGTTATTATGTGTTCACGGAGGGACACGGCATCAGGGCAGAGGGGAAGAGGCACAGAGCTAGCGCTGCAATCATCAGATTGGCCAGATTTATGCTAGGTAGGTACCACCCCCTCAGGGTACAGGGTTGTAAAAATTTGTTTTAGCCTGATTGATTAATCAGTCGCAGTCATTTCCAGTTCATATGTGTGTGTGCTCCTGGGCATGTGTGTGTGCTCCGGGGGAGGGGAGTGTGTGTGTGTAATGTTTCTTATGTGTGTGATGTAGGTCTGTGTGTGTGTGTGAGAGAGAGTACTTGTTCAGACAGCAAACCCTCCAGAGTGAAGCTGTTGACCTTGTAACAAGACAGAGGTTTAAAGGAAAGAAGAGGCAGATGAAGAGGGCATGGAAAAGAGAAAAGGAGGGAAGGAGGTAGAGAGGGAGGGAAGGAGGTAGAGAGGAAGGGAAGGAGGTAGAGAGGGAGGGAAGGAGGGAAGGAGGAAGAGAGGGAGGGAAGGAGGTAGAGAGGGAGGGAAGGAGGTAGAGAGGGAAGGGAAGGAGGTAGAGAGGGAGGGAAGGAGGGAGAGAAGGAGGTAGAGAGGGAGGGAAGGAGGTAGAGAGGGAAGGGAAGGAGGTAGAGAGGGAGGGAAGGAGGTAGAGAAGGCGATAGAGAGGGAGGGATGGAAGGGGGTAGAGAGGGAGGGAAGGAGGTAGAGAGGGAGGGAAGGCGATAGAGAGGGAGGGAAGGAGGTAGAGAGGGAGGGAAGGAGGTAGAGAGGGAAGGGAAGGAGGTAGAGAGGGAGGGAAGGATTGATACACCAGCACGCCTGTATATTACAGTTCAGAGCTTATTGAATAATCATGCTTTTGAGCTTGGCCAGATTTGTGATCACATCAACGTATCATCTAGTGCTGACACTGTGTCACATGGTACAAACACGCCATGGTCCTGTGCCCCCAGGACCACCCAACAGTAACGCAACGGTCGGCCAGAACGGGAACGTCAATAATCATCGTTAAATATACATGACCTACATGAGCGTGTTTTGTGTATTTATGTCTCATACAAGTACAAGAAATCATGAACTGGGAATTTAGCATCAAATGAACTCACATTCTTACACATTAAGTTTCTCACACACTAACTGTACTTCGTTTTGGATAAGTGTCTGTTAGAAGAATCAAATGTAAACATGCCACTGCAAGGTCATCCTGTGGTGGGGCCCGTTCCAAACCAGGATGAAACATCTCTGAGAAGTGAGAAATGGTACCGGGCCTGTCCAGTCCATGTGCAGTGAAACGGCAGGCCTTGTGATTAGGAATTCAGAGAGTAGAGCAAGACTGAGGCAAAGATTATTATAAATATGGTCATTGGGAATGAGAAGTCTACCAGGGAGAGGGAAACAAATATTAGGGCCTCTTCAATGCCTGGACCACTGTGAGCTGTTTTCCATTTTAATGTATTATGTGTGTATGAGGACGAAAGGGGAGATGGATTTGTGTGTGTGTGTGTGCGTACACGTGTGTGTGTGTGTGTGTGTGTGTATTGCAGGTTCACATTTACATTTTACCAGTTCTGCTTGTGAAATGTTTTCAGACGTTGGCATCGTGACTGCAATAATATATATGGTTTATTCAGAAAAACTCACACATATGCACACACACGCACACACACAGACACACACACACACACACACACACACAGACAGTGGTTTGAGGTAGAGTAGGAGGGTAGTGCAACCACAATTACCTTCTCTGAAAGCAAATTGTAAATTCCCTTTTTTTTCTCTCTCTCTTTCTCTCTCTCTCTCTTCCCAAATCATCTTTGCCTGTAGGTCGCCCCTCTCCCCACTCTCTATAATGACAGACTGGGTAATGACCCAAACCAAAGTTGCCTCCGTAGCGACCAGCCCTAACCCCCCAGAATACCAGAATAGAAGGATCATGTTTTATCTTCATGTCATTTCAACTCAAACAGAAGTA